>NW_026550798.1:0-2697 GCF_027596085.1 Anoplopoma fimbria | reverse complement strand
TCTGCTTTTTGTAAAGAGGAGTGAAAAAGCTTACAGCACCTGGTATTCCCAGGCGGTCTCCCATCCAAGTACTGACCAGGCCCGACCCTGCTTAGCTTCCGAGATCAGACGAGATCGGGCGTGTTCAGGGTGGTATGGCCGTAAGCAAATATTGTGCCTACCAAAGGTCCTTTTAAAGATACTATATCACCACGCTTTGCTCTGTCGTCTATACAGGGAGCGCCTGCAGATTTCCAGACACACTCACAGCTTTTAAATGTCAAATCAGAATGTACAAAGTGGCTATAAGGATCACAAATGTAGTGCAGTAAAAATATTAATATTTACTGTTGAAATGTAGAATACGTTAGCATAAAATTGAAAAGAAAATGATCGATGAGCTTAGGAATGATGAAAGCCATCATTTAACTGGATTTGTGTCATTTCTATACCGGCAAGTCATGATCTAGCTATATCCTTCCCACCCTGTCGGTGTCCACTGAAAAAGCAGCAGCGCCCTCTGCTTTTTGTAAAGAGGAGTGAAAAAGCTTACAGCACCTGGTATTCCCAGGCGGTCTCCCATCCAAGTACTGACCAGGCCCGACCCTGCTTAGCTTCCGAGATCAGACGAGATCGGGCGTGTTCAGGGTGGTATGGCCGTAAGCAAATATTGTGCCTACCAAAGGTCCTTTTAAAGATACTATATCACCACGCTTTGCTCTGTCGTCTATACAGGGAGCGCCTGCAGATTTCCAGACACACTCACAGCTTTTAAATGTCAAATCAGAATGTACAAAGTGGCTATAAGGATCACAAATGTAGTGCAGTAAAAATATTAATATTTACTGTTGAAATGTAGAATACGTTAGCATAAAATTGAAAAGAAAATGATCGATGAGCTTAGGAATGATGAAAGCCATCATTTAACTGGATTTGTGTCATTTCTATACCGGCAAGTCATGATCTAGCTATATCCTTCCCACCCTGTCGGTGTCCACTGAAAAAGCAGCAGCGCCCTCTGCTTTTTGTAAAGAGGAGTGAAAAAGCTTACAGCACCTGGTATTCCCAGGCGGTCTCCCATCCAAGTACTGACCAGGCCCGACCCTGCTTAGCTTCCGAGATCAGACGAGATCGGGCGTGTTCAGGGTGGTATGGCCGTAAGCAAATATTGTGCCTACCAAAGGTCCTTTTAAAGATACTATATCACCACGCTTTGCTCTGTCGTCTATACAGGGAGCGCCTGCAGATTTCCAGACACACTCACAGCTTTTAAATGTCAAATCAGAATGTACAAAGTGGCTATAAGGATCACAAATGTAGTGCAGTAAAAATATTAATATTTACTGTTGAAATGTAGAATACGTTAGCATAAAATTGAAAAGAAAATGATCGATGAGCTTAGGAATGATGAAAGCCATCATTTAACTGGATTTGTGTCATTTCTATACCGGCAAGTCATGATCTAGCTATATCCTTCCCACCCTGTCGGTGTCCACTGAAAAAGCAGCAGCGCCTCTGCTTTTTGTAAAGAGGAGTGAAAAAGCTTACAGCACCTGGTATTCCCAGGCGGTCTCCCATCCAAGTACTGACCAGGCCCGACCCTGCTTAGCTTCCGAGATCAGACGAGATCGGGCGTGTTCAGGGTGGTATGGCCGTAAGCAAATATTGTGCCTACCAAAGGTCCTTTTAAAGATACTATATCACCACGCTTTGCTCTGTCGTCTATACAGGGAGCGCCTGCAGATTTCCAGACACACTCACAGCTTTTAAATGTCAAATCAGAATGTACAAAGTGGCTATAAGGATCACAAATGTAGTGCAGTAAAAATATTAATATTTACTGTTGAAATGTAGAATACGTTAGCATAAAATTGAAAAGAAAATGATCGATGAGCTTAGGAATGATGAAAGCCATCATTTAACTGGATTTGTGTCATTTCTATACCGGCAAGTCATGATCTAGCTATATCCTTCCCACCCTGTCGGTGTCCACTGAAAAAGCAGCAGCGCCCTCTGCTTTTTGTAAAGAGGAGTGAAAAAGCTTACAGCACCTGGTATTCCCAGGCGGTCTCCCATCCAAGTACTGACCAGGCCCGACCCTGCTTAGCTTCCGAGATCAGACGAGATCGGGCGTGTTCAGGGTGGTATGGCCGTAAGCAAATATTGTGCCTACCAAAGGTCCTTTTAAAGATACTATATCACCACGCTTTGCTCTGTCGTCTATACAGGGAGCGCCTGCAGATTTCCAGACACACTCACAGCTTTTAAATGTCAAATCAGAATGTACAAAGTGGCTATAAGGATCACAAATGTAGTGCAGTAAAAATATTAATATTTACTGTTGAAATGTAGAATACGTTAGCATAAAATTGAAAAGAAAATGATCGATGAGCTTAGGAATGATGAAAGCCATCATTTAACTGGATTTGTGTCATTTCTATACCGGCAAGTCATGATCTAGCTATATCCTTCCCACCCTGTCGGTGTCCACTGAAAAAGCAGCAGCGCCTCTGCTTTTTGTAAAGAGGAGTGAAAAAGCTTACAGCACCTGGTATTCCCAGGCGGTCTCCCATCCAAGTACTGACCAGGCCCGACCCTGCTTAGCTTCCGAGATCAGACGAGAGGGCGTGTTCAGGGTGGTATGGCCGTAAGCAAATATTGTGCCTACCAAAGGTCCTTTTAAAGATACTATATCACCACGCTTTGCTCTGTCGTCTA
>NW_026550797.1:0-11674 GCF_027596085.1 Anoplopoma fimbria | reverse complement strand
TATAGAAATGACACAAATCCAGTTAAATGATGGCTTTCATCATTCCTAAGCTCATCGATCATTTTCTTTTCAATTTTATGCTAACGTATTCTACATTTCAACAGTAAATATTAATCTTTTTACTGCACTACATTTGTGATCCTTATAGCCACTTTGTACATTCTGATTTGACATTTAAAAGCTGTGAGTGTGTCTGGCAATCTGCAGGCGCTCCCTGTATAGACGAAAGAGCAAAGCGTGGTGATATAGTATCTTTAAAAGGCCCTTTGGTAGGCACAATATTTGCTTACGGCCATACCACCCTGAACACGCCCGATCTCGTCTGATCTCGGAAGCTAAGCAGGGTCGGGCCTGGTCAGTACTTGGATGGGAGACCGCCTGGGAATACCAGGTGCTGTAAGCTTTTTCACTCCTCTTTACAAAAAGCAGAGGGCGCTGCTGCTTTTTCAGTGGACACCGACAGGGTGGGAAGGAAATAGCTAGATCATGACTTGCCGGTATAGAAATGACACAAATCCAGTTAAATGATGGCTTTCATCATTCCTAAGCTCATCGATCATTTTCTTTTCAATTTTATGCTAACGTATTCTACATTTCAACAGTAAATATTAATCTTTTTACTGCACTACATTTGTGATCCTTATAGCCACTTTGTACATTCTGATTTGACATTTAAAAGCTGTGAGTGTGTCTGGCAATCTGCAGGCGCTCCCTGTATAGACGAAAGAGCAAAGCGTGGTGATATAGTATCTTTAAAAGGCCCTTTGGTAGGCGCAATATTTGCTTACGGCCATACCACCCTGAACACGCCCGATCTCGTCTGATCTCGGAAGCTAAGCAGGGTCGGGCCTGGTCAGTACTTGGATGGGAGACCGCCTGGGAATACCAGGTGCTGTAAGATTTTCACTCCTCTTTACAAAAAGCAGAGGGCGCTGCTGCTTTTTCAGTGGACACCGACAGGGTGGGAAGGAAATAGCTAGATCATGACTTGCCGGTATAGAAATGACACAAATCCAGTTAAATGATGGCTTTCATCATTCCTAAGCTCATCGATCATTTTCTTTTCAATTTTATGCTAACGTATTCTACATTTCAACAGTAAATATTAATCTTTTTACTGCACTACATTTGTGATCCTTATAGCCACTTTGTACATTCTGATTTGACATTTAAAAGCTGTGAGTGTGTCTGGCAATCTGCAGGCGCTCCCTGTATAGACGAAAGAGCAAAGCGTGGTGATATAGTATCTTTAAAAGGCCCTTTGGTAGGCACAATATTTGCTTACGGCCATACCACCCTGAACACGCCCGATCTCGTCTGATCTCGGAAGCTAAGCAGGGTCGGGCCTGGTCAGTACTTGGATGGGAGACCGCCTGGGAATACCAGGTGCTGTAAGCTTTTTCACTCCTCTTTACAAAAAGCAGAGGCGCTGCTGCTTTTTCAGTGGACACCGACAGGGTGGGAAGGAAATAGCTAGATCATGACTTGCCGGTATAGAAATGACACAAATCCAGTTAAATGATGGCTTTCATCATTCCTAAGCTCATCGATCATTTTCTTTTCAATTTTATGCTAACGTATTCTACATTTCAACAGTAAATATTAATCTTTTTACTGCACTACATTTGTGATCCTTATAGCCACTTTGTACATTCTGATTTGACATTTAAAAGCTGTGAGTGTGTCTGGCAATCTGCAGGCGCTCCCTGTATAGACGAAAGAGCAAAGCGTGGTGATATAGTATCTTTAAAAGGCCCTTTGGTAGGCGCAATATTTGCTTACGGCCATACCACCCTGAACACGCCCGATCTCGTCTGATCTCGGAAGCTAAGCAGGGTCGGGCCTGGTCAGTACTTGGATGGGAGACCGCCTGGGAATACCAGGTGCTGTAAGCTTTTTCACTCCTCTTTACAAAAAGCAGAGGGCGCTGCTGCTTTTTCAGTGGACACCGACAGGGTGGGAAGGAAATAGCTAGATCATGACTTGCCGGTATAGAAATGACACAAATCCAGTTAAATGATGGCTTTCATCATTCCTAAGCTCATCGATCATTTTCTTTTCAATTTTATGCTAACGTATTCTACATTTCAACAGTAAATATTAATCTTTTTACTGCACTACATTTGTGATCCTTATAGCCACTTTGTACATTCTGATTTGACATTTAAAAGCTGTGAGTGTGTCTGGCAATCTGCAGGCGCTCCCTGTATAGACGAAAGAGCAAAGCGTGGTGATATAGTATCTTTAAAAGGCCCTTTGGTAGGCGCAATATTTGCTTACGGCCATACCACCCTGAACACGCCCGATCTCGTCTGATCTCGGAAGCTAAGCAGGGTCGGGCCTGGTCAGTACTTGGATGGGAGACCGCCTGGGAATACCAGGTGCTGTAAGCTTTTTCACTCCTCTTTACAAAAAGCAGAGGGCGCTGCTGCTTTTTCAGTGGACACCGACAGGGTGGGAAGGAAATAGCTAGATCATGACTTGCCGGTATAGAAATGACACAAATCCAGTTAAATGATGGCTTTCATCATTCCTAAGCTCATCGATCATTTTCTTTTCAATTTTATGCTAACGTATTCTACATTTCAACAGTAAATATTAATCTTTTTACTGCACTACATTTGTGATCCTTATAGCCACTTTGTACATTCTGATTTGACATTTAAAAGCTGTGAGTGTGTCTGGCAATCTGCAGGCGCTCCCTGTATAGACGAAAGAGCAAAGCGTGGTGATATAGTATCTTTAAAAGGCCCTTTGGTAGGCGCAATATTTGCTTACGGCCATACCACCCTGAACACGCCCGATCTCGTCTGATCTCGGAAGCTAAGCAGGGTCGGGCCTGGTCAGTACTTGGATGGGAGACCGCCTGGGAATACCAGGTGCTGTAAGCTTTTTCACTCCTCTTTACAAAAAGCAGAGGGCGCTGCTGCTTTTTCAGTGGACACCGACAGGGTGGGAAGGAAATAGCTAGATCATGACTTGCCGGTATAGAAATGACACAAATCCAGTTAAATGATGGCTTTCATCATTCCTAAGCTCATCGATCATTTTCTTTTCAATTTTATGCTAACGTATTCTACATTTCAACAGTAAATATTAATCTTTTTACTGCACTACATTTGTGATCCTTATAGCCACTTTGTACATTCTGATTTGACATTTAAAAGCTGTGAGTGTGTCTGGCAATCTGCAGGCGCTCCCTGTATAGACGAAAGAGCAAAGCGTGGTGATATAGTATCTTTAAAAGGCCCTTTGGTAGGCGCAATATTTGCTTACGGCCATACCACCCTGAACACGCCCGATCTCGTCTGATCTCGGAAGCTAAGCAGGGTCGGGCCTGGTCAGTACTTGGATGGGAGACCGCCTGGGAATACCAGGTGCTGTAAGCTTTTTCACTCCTCTTTACAAAAAGCAGAGGGCGCTGCTGCTTTTTCAGTGGACACCGACAGGGTGGGAAGGAAATAGCTAGATCATGACTTGCCGGTATAGAAATGACACAAATCCAGTTAAATGATGGCTTTCATCATTCCTAAGCTCATCGATCATTTTCTTTTCAATTTTATGCTAACGTATTCTACATTTCAACAGTAAATATTAATCTTTTTACTGCACTACATTTGTGATCCTTATAGCCACTTTGTACATTCTGATTTGACATTTAAAAGCTGTGAGTGTGTCTGGCAATCTGCAGGCGCTCCCTGTATAGACGAAAGAGCAAAGCGTGGTGATATAGTATCTTTAAAAGGCCCTTTGGTAGGCACAATATTTGCTTACGGCCATACCACCCTGAACACGCCCGATCTCGTCTGATCTCGGAAGCTAAGCAGGGTCGGGCCTGGTCAGTACTTGGATGGGAGACCGCCTGGGAATACCAGGTGCTGTAAGCTTTTTCACTCCTCTTTACAAAAAGCAGAGGGCGCTGCTGCTTTTTCAGTGGACACCGACAGGGTGGGAAGGAAATAGCTAGATCATGACTTGCCGGTATAGAAATGACACAAATCCAGTTAAATGATGGCTTTCATCATTCCTAAGCTCATCGATCATTTTCTTTTCAATTTTATGCTAACGTATTCTACATTTCAACAGTAAATATTAATCTTTTTACTGCACTACATTTGTGATCCTTATAGCCACTTTGTACATTCTGATTTGACATTTAAAAGCTGTGAGTGTGTCTGGCAATCTGCAGGCGCTCCCTGTATAGACGAAAGAGCAAAGCGTGGTGATATAGTATCTTTAAAAGGCCCTTTGGTAGGCGCAATATTTGCTTACGGCCATACCACCCTGAACACGCCCGATCTCGTCTGATCTCGGAAGCTAAGCAGGGTCGGGCCTGGTCAGTACTTGGATGGGAGACCGCCTGGGAATACCAGGTGCTGTAAGCTTTTTCACTCCTCTTTACAAAAAGCAGAGGGCGCTGCTGCTTTTTCAGTGGACACCGACAGGGTGGGAAGGAAATAGCTAGATCATGACTTGCCGGTATAGAAATGACACAAATCCAGTTAAATGATGGCTTTCATCATTCCTAAGCTCATCGATCATTTTCTTTTCAATTTTATGCTAACGTATTCTACATTTCAACAGTAAATATTAATCTTTTTACTGCACTACATTTGTGATCCTTATAGCCACTTTGTACATTCTGATTTGACATTTAAAAGCTGTGAGTGTGTCTGGCAATCTGCAGGCGCTCCCTGTATAGACGAAAGAGCAAAGCGTGGTGATATAGTATCTTTAAAAGGCCCTTTGGTAGGCGCAATATTTGCTTACGGCCATACCACCCTGAACACGCCCGATCTCGTCTGATCTCGGAAGCTAAGCAGGGTCGGGCCTGGTCAGTACTTGGATGGGAGACCGCCTGGGAATACCAGGTGCTGTAAGCTTTTTCACTCCTCTTTACAAAAAGCAGAGGCGCTGCTGCTTTTCAGTGGACACCGACAGGGTGGGAAGGAAATAGCTAGATCATGACTTGCCGGTATAGAAATGACACAAATCCAGTTAAATGATGGCTTTCATCATTCCTAAGCTCATCGATCATTTTCTTTTCAATTTTATGCTAACGTATTCTACATTTCAACAGTAAATATTAATCTTTTTACTGCACTACATTTGTGATCCTTATAGCCACTTTGTACATTCTGATTTGACATTTAAAAGCTGTGAGTGTGTCTGGCAATCTGCAGGCGCTCCCTGTATAGACGAAAGAGCAAAGCGTGGTGATATAGTATCTTTAAAAGGCCCTTTGGTAGGCACAATATTTGCTTACGGCCATACCACCCTGAACACGCCCGATCTCGTCTGATCTCGGAAGCTAAGCAGGGTCGGGCCTGGTCAGTACTTGGATGGGAGACCGCCTGGGAATACCAGGTGCTGTAAGCTTTTTCACTCCTCTTTACAAAAAGCAGAGGGCTGCTGCTTTTTTCAGTGGACACCGACAGGGTGGGAAGGAAATAGCTAGATCATGACTTGCCGGTATAGAAATGACACAAATCCAGTTAAATGATGGCTTTCATCATTCCTAAGCTCATCGATCATTTTCTTTTCAATTTTATGCTAACGTATTCTACATTTCAACAGTAAATATTAATCTTTTTACTGCACTACATTTGTGATCCTTATAGCCACTTTGTACATTCTGATTTGACATTTAAAAGCTGTGAGTGTGTCTGGCAATCTGCAGGCGCTCCCTGTATAGACGAAAGAGCAAAGCGTGGTGATATAGTATCTTTAAAGGCCCTTTGGTAGGCACAATATTTGCTTACGGCCATACCACCCTGAACACGCCCGATCTCGTCTGATCTCGGAAGCTAAGCAGGGTCGGGCCTGGTCAGTACTTGGATGGGAGACCGCCTGGGAATACCAGGTGCTGTAAGCTTTTTCACTCCTCTTTACAAAAAGCAGAGGGCGCTGCTGCTTTTCAGTGGACACCGATTTTTCAGTGGACACCGACAGGGTGGGAAGGAAATAGCTAGATCATGACTTGCCGGTATAGAAATGACACAAATCCAGTTAAATGATGGCTTTCATCATTCCTAAGCTCATCGATCATTTTCTTTTCAATTTTATGCTAACGTATTCTACATTTCAACAGTAAATATTAATCTTTTTACTGCACTACATTTGTGATCCTTATAGCCACTTTGTACATTCTGATTTGACATTTAAAAGCTGTGAGTGTGTCTGGCAATCTGCAGGCGCTCCCTGTATAGACGAAAGAGCAAAGCGTGGTGATATAGTATCTTTAAAAGGCCCTTTGGTAGGCACAATATTTGCTTACGGCCATACCACCCTGAACACGCCCGATCTCGTCTGATCTCGGAAGCTAAGCAGGGTCGGGCCTGGTCAGTACTTGGATGGGAGACCGCCTGGGAATACCAGGTGCTGTAAGCTTTTTCACTCCTCTTTACAAAAAGCAGAGGGCGCTGCTGCTTTTTCAGTGGACACCGACAGGGTGGGAAGGAAATAGCTAGATCATGACTTGCCGGTATAGAAATGACACAAATCCAGTTAAATGATGGCTTTCATCATTCCTAAGCTCATCGATCATTTTCTTTTCAATTTTATGCTAACGTATTCTACATTTCAACAGTAAATATTAATCTTTTTACTGCACTACATTTGTGATCCTTATAGCCACTTTGTACATTCTGATTTGACATTTAAAAGCTGTGAGTGTGTCTGGCAATCTGCAGGCGCTCCCTGTATAGACGAAAGAGCAAAGCGTGGTGATATAGTATCTTTAAAAGGCCCTTTGGTAGGCACAATATTTGCTTACGGCCATACCACCCTGAACACGCCCGATCTCGTCTGATCTCGGAAGCTAAGCAGGGTCGGGCCTGGTCAGTACTTGGATGGGAGACCGCCTGGGAATACCAGGTGCTGTAAGCTTTTTCACTCCTCTTTACAAAAAGCAGAGGCGCTGCTGCTTTTTCAGTGGACACCGACAGGGTGGGAAGGAAATAGCTAGATCATGACTTGCCGGTATAGAAATGACACAAATCCAGTTAAATGATGGCTTTCATCATTCCTAAGCTCATCGATCATTTTCTTTTCAATTTTATGCTAACGTATTCTACATTTCAACAGTAAATATTAATCTTTTTACTGCACTACATTTGTGATCCTTATAGCCACTTTGTACATTCTGATTTGACATTTAAAAGCTGTGAGTGTGTCTGGCAATCTGCAGGCGCTCCCTGTATAGACGAAAGAGCAAAGCGTGGTGATATAGTATCTTTAAAAGGCCCTTTGGTAGGCACAATATTTGCTTACGGCCATACCACCCTGAACACGCCCGATCTCGTCTGATCTCGGAAGCTAAGCAGGGTCGGGCCTGGTCAGTACTTGGATGGGAGACCGCCTGGGAATACCAGGTGCTGTAAGCTTTTTTCACTCCTCTTTACAAAAAGCAGAGGCGCTGCTGCTTTTTCAGTGGACACCGACAGGGTGGGAAGGAAATAGCTAGATCATGACTTGCCGGTATAGAAATGACACAAATCCAGTTAAATGATGGCTTTCATCATTCCTAAGCTCATCGATCATTTTCTTTTCAATTTTATGCTAACGTATTCTACATTTCAACAGTAAATATTAATCTTTTTACTGCACTACATTTGTGATCCTTATAGCCACTTTGTACATTCTGATTTGACATTTAAAAGCTGTGAGTGTGTCTGGCAATCTGCAGGCGCTCCCTGTATAGACGAAAGAGCAAAGCGTGGTGATATAGTATCTTTAAAAGGCCCTTTGGTAGGCACAATATTTGCTTACGGCCATACCACCCTGAACACGCCCGATCTCGTCTGATCTCGGAAGCTAAGCAGGGTCGGGCCTGGTCAGTACTTGGATGGGAGACCGCCTGGGAATACCAGGTGCTGTAAGCTTTTTCCTCCTCTTTACAAAAAGCAGAGGGCGCTGCTGCTTTTTCAGTGGACACCGACAGGGTGGGAAGGAAATAGCTAGATCATGACTTGCCGGTATAGAAATGACACAAATCCAGTTAAATGATGGCTTTCATCATTCCTAAGCTCATCGATCATTTTCTTTTCAATTTTATGCTAACGTATTCTACATTTCAACAGTAAATATTAATCTTTTTACTGCACTACATTTGTGATCCTTATAGCCACTTTGTACATTCTGATTTGACATTTTAAAAGCTGTCCGACAGGGTGGGAAGGAAATAGCTAGATCATGACTTGCCGGTATAGAAATGACACAAATCCAGTTAAATGATGGCTTTCATCATTCCTAAGCTCATCGATCATTTTCTTTTCAATTTTATGCTAACGTATTCTACATTTCAACAGTAAATATTAATCTTTTTACTGCACTACATTTGTGATCCTTATAGCCACTTTGTACATTCTGATTTGACATTTAAAAGCTGTGAGTGTGTCTGGCAATCTGCAGGCGCTCCCTGTATAGACGAAAGAGCAAAGCGTGGTGATATAGTATCTTTAAAAGGCCCTTTGGTAGGCGCAATATTTGCTTACGGCCATACCACCCTGAACACGCCCGATCTCGTCTGATCTCGGAAGCTAAGCAGGGTCGGGCCTGGTCAGTACTTGGATGGGAGACCGCCTGGGAATACCAGGTGCTGTAAGCTTTTTCACTCCTCTTTACAAAAAGCAGAGGGCGCTGCTGCTTTTTCAGTGGACACCGACAGGGTGGGAAGGAAATAGCTAGATCATGACTTGCCGGTATAGAAATGACACAAATCCAGTTAAATGATGGCTTTCATCATTCCTAAGCTCATCGATCATTTTCTTTTCAATTTTATGCTAACGTATTCTACATTTCAACAGTAAATATTAATCTTTTTACTGCACTACATTTGTGATCCTTATAGCCACTTTGTACATTCTGATTTGACATTTAAAAGCTGTGAGTGTGTCTGGCAATCTGCAGGCGCTCCCTGTATAGACGAAAGAGCAAAGCGTGGTGATATAGTATCTTTAAAAGGCCCTTTGGTAGGCGCAATATTTGCTTACGGCCATACCACCCTGAACACGCCCGATCTCGTCTGATCTCGGAAGCTAAGCAGGGTCGGGCCTGGTCAGTACTTGGATGGGAGACCGCCTGGGAATACCAGGTGCTGTAAGCTTTTTCACTCCTCTTTACAAAAAGCAGAGGGCGCTGCTGCTTTTTCAGTGGACACCGACAGGGTGGGAAGGAAATAGCTAGATCATGACTTGCCGGTATAGAAATGACACAAATCCAGTTAAATGATGGCTTTCATCATTCCTAAGCTCATCGATCATTTTCTTTTCAATTTTATGCTAACGTATTCTACATTTCAACAGTAAATATTAATCTTTTTACTGCACTACATTTGTGATCCTTATAGCCACTTTGTACATTCTGATTTGACATTTAAAAGCTGTGAGTGTGTCTGGCAATCTGCAGGCGCTCCCTGTATAGACGAAAGAGCAAAGCGTGGTGATATAGTATCTTTAAAAGGCCCTTTGGTAGGCACAATATTTGCTTACGGCCATACCACCCTGAACACGCCCGATCTCGTCTGATCTCGGAAGCTAAGCAGGGTCGGGCCTGGTCAGTACTTGGATGGGAGACCGCCTGGGAATACCAGGTGCTGTAAGCTTTTTCACTCCTCTTTACAAAAAGCAGAGGGCGCTGCTGCTTTTTCAGTGGACACCGACAGGGTGGGAAGGAAATAGCTAGATCATGACTTGCCGGTATAGAAATGACACAAATCCAGTTAAATGATGGCTTTCATCATTCCTAAGCTCATCGATCATTTTCTTTTCAATTTTATGCTAACGTATTCTACATTTCAACAGTAAATATTAATCTTTTTACTGCACTACATTTGTGATCCTTATAGCCACTTTGTACATTCTGATTTGACATTTAAAAGCTGTGAGTGTGTCTGGCAATCTGCAGGCGCTCCCTGTATAGACGAAAGAGCAAAGCGTGGTGATATAGTATCTTTAAAAGGCCCTTTGGTAGGCGCAATATTTGCTTACGGCCATACCACCCTGAACACGCCCGATCTCGTCTGATCTCGGAAGCTAAGCAGGGTCGGGCCTGGTCAGTACTTGGATGGGAGACCGCCTGGGAATACCAGGTGCTGTAAGCTTTTTCACTCCTCTTTACAAAAAGCAGAGGGCGCTGCTGCTTTTTCAGTGGACACCGACAGGGTGGGAAGGAAATAGCTAGATCATGACTTGCCGGTATAGAAATGACACAAATCCAGTTAAATGATGGCTTTCATCATTCCTAAGCTCATCGATCATTTTCTTTTCAATTTTATGCTAACGTATTCTACATTTCAACAGTAAATATTAATCTTTTTACTGCACTACATTTGTGATCCTTATAGCCACTTTGTACATTCTGATTTGACATTTAAAAGCTGTGAGTGTGTCTGGCAATCTGCAGGCGCTCCCTGTATAGACGAAAGAGCAAAGCGTGGTGATATAGTATCTTTAAAAGGCCCTTTGGTAGGCACAATATTTGCTTACGGCCATACCACCCTGAACACGCCCGATCTCGTCTGATCTCGGAAGCTAAGCAGGGTCGGGCCTGGTCAGTACTTGGATGGGAGACCGCCTGGGAATACCAGGTGCTGTAAGCTTTTTCACTCCTCTTTACAAAAAGCAGAGGGCGCTGCTGCTTTTTCAGTGGACACCGACAGGGTGGGAAGGAAATAGCTAGATCATGACTTGCCGGTATAGAAATGACACAAATCCAGTTAAATGATGGCTTTCATCATTCCTAAGCTCATCGATCATTTTCTTTTCAATTTTATGCTAACGTATTCTACATTTCAACAGTAAATATTAATCTTTTTACTGCACTACATTTGTGATCCTTATAGCCACTTTGTACATTCTGATTTGACATTTAAAAGCTGTGAGTGTGTCTGGCAATCTGCAGGCGCTCCCTGTATAGACGAAAGAGCAAAGCGTGGTGATATAGTATCTTTAAAAGGCCCTTTGGTAGGCGCAATATTTGCTTACGGCCATACCACCCTGAACACGCCCGATCTCGTCTGATCTCGGAAGCTAAGCAGGGTCGGGCCTGGTCAGTACTTGGATGGGAGACCGCCTGGGAATACCAGGTGCTGTAAGCTTTTTCACTCCTCTTTACAAAAAGCAGAGGCGCTGCTGCTTTTTCAGTGGACACCGACAGGGTGGGAAGGAAATAGCTAGATCATGACTTGCCGGTATAGAAATGACACAAATCCAGTTAAATGATGGCTTTCATCATTCCTAAGCTCATCGATCATTTTCTTTTCAATTTTATGCTAACGTATTCTACATTTCAACAGTAAATATTAATCTTTTTACTGCACTACATTTGTGATCCTTATAGCCACTTTGTACATTCTGATTTGACATTTAAAAGCTGTGAGTGTGTCTGGCAATCTGCAGGCGCTCCCTGTATAGACGAAAGAGCAAAGCGTGGTGATATAGTATCTTTAAAAGGCCCTTTGGTAGGCGCAATATTTGCTTACGGCCATACCACCCTGAACACGCCCGATCTCGTCTGATCTCGGAAGCTAAGCAGGGTCGGGCCTGGTCAGTACTTGGATGGGAGACCGCCTGGGAATACCAGGTGCTGTAAGCTTTTCACTCCTCTTTACAAAAAGCAGAGGGCGCTGCTGCTTTTTCAGTGGACACCGACAGGGTGGGAAGGAAATAGCTAG
>NW_026550796.1:0-7078 GCF_027596085.1 Anoplopoma fimbria | reverse complement strand
TCTGATCTCGGAAGCTAAGCAGGGTCGGGCCTGGTCAGTACTTGGATGGGAGACCGCCTGGGAATACCAGGTGCTGTAAGCTTTTTCACTCCTAGAACATGACTTGCCGGTATAGAAATGACACAAATCCAGTTAAATGATGGCTTTCATCATTCCTAAGCTCATCGATCATTTTCTTTTCAATTTTATGCTAACGTATTCTACATTTCAACAGTAAATATTAATATTTTTACTGCACTACATTTGTGATCCTTATAGCCACTTTGTACATTCTGATTTGACATTTAAAAGCTGTGAGTGTGTCTGGAAATCTGCAGGCGCTCCCTGTATAGACGACAGAGCAAAGCGTGGTGATATAGTATCTTTAAAAGGACCTTTGGTAGGCACAATATTTGCTTACGGCCATACCACCCTGAACACGCCCGATCTCGTCTGATCTCGGAAGCTAAGCAGGGTCGGGCCTGGTCAGTACTTGGATGGGAGACCGCCTGGGAATACCAGGTGCTGTAAGCTTTTTCACTCCTCTTTACAAAAAGCAGAGGGCGCTGCTGCTTTTTCAGTGGACACCGACAGGG
The DNA here is from genome assembly GCF_027596085.1 of Anoplopoma fimbria. NCBI lineage: Eukaryota > Metazoa > Chordata > Actinopteri > Perciformes > Anoplopomatidae > Anoplopoma > Anoplopoma fimbria. Next base: position 6,503 of record NW_026550796.1, on the reverse strand, counting down.
TGGGAAGGATATAGCTAGATCATGACTTGCCGGTATAGAAATGACACAAATCCAGTTAAATGATGGCTTTCATCATTCCTAAGCTCATCGATCATTTTCTTTTCAATTTTATGCTAACGTATTCTACATTTCAACAGTAAATATTAATATTTTTACTGCACTACATTTGTGATCCTTATAGCCACTTTGTACATTCTGATTTGACATTTAAAAGCTGTGAGTGTGTCTGGAAATCTGCAGGCGCTCCCTGTATAGACGAAAGAGCAAAGCGTGGTGATATAGTATCTTTAAAAGGCCCTTTGGTAGGCACAATATTTGCTTACGGCCATACCACCCTGAACACGCCCGATCTCGTCTGATCTCGGAAGCTAAGCAGGGTCGGGCCTGGTCAGTACTTGGATGGGAGACCGCCTGGGAATACCAGGTGCTGTAAGCTTTTTCACTCCTCTTTACAAAAAAGCAGAGGCGCTGCTGCTTTTTCAGTGGACACCGACAGGGTGGGAAGGATATAGCTAGATCATGACTTGCCGGTATAGAAATGACACAAATCCAGTTAAATGATGGCTTTCATCATTCCTAAGCTCATCGATCATTTTCTTTTCAATTTTATGCTAACGTATTCTACATTTCAACAGTAAATATTAATATTTTTACTGCACTACATTTGTGATCCTTATAGCCACTTTGTACATTCTGATTTGACATTTAAAAGCTGTGAGTGTGTCTGGAAATCTGCAGGCGCTCCCTGTATAGACGAAAGAGCAAAGCGTGGTGATATAGTATCTTTAAAAGGACCTTTGGTAGGCACAATATTTGCTTACGGCCATACCACCCTGAACACGCCCGATCTCGTCTGATCTCGGAAGCTAAGCAGGGTCGGGCCTGGTCAGTACTTGGATGGGAGACCGCCTGGGAATACCAGGTGCTGTAAGCTTTTTCACTCCTCTTTACAAAAAGCAGAGGGCGCTGCTGCTTTTTCAGTGGACACCGACAGGGTGGGAAGGATATAGCTAGATCATGACTTGCCGGTATAGAAATGACACAAATCCAGTTAAATGATGGCTTTCATCATTCCTAAGCTCATCGATCATTTTCTTTTCAATTTTATGCTAACGTATTCTACATTTCAACAGTAAATATTAATATTTTTACTGCACTACATTTGTGATCCTTATAGCCACTTTGTACATTCTGATTTGACATTTAAAAGCTGTGAGTGTGTCTGGAAATCTGCAGGCGCTCCCTGTATAGACGAAAGAGCAAAGCGTGGTGATATAGTATCTTTAAAAGGCCCTTTGGTAGGCACAATATTTGCTTACGGCCATACCACCCTGAACACGCCCGATCTCGTCTGATCTCGGAAGCTAAGCAGGGTCGGGCCTGGTCAGTACTTGGATGGGAGACCGCCTGGGAATACCAGGTGCTGTAAGCTTTTTCACTCCTCTTTACAAAAAGCAGAGGGCGCTGCTGCTTTTTCAGTGGACACCGACAGGGTGGGAAGGATATAGCTAGATCATGACTTGCCGGTATAGAAATGACACAAATCCAGTTAAATGATGGCTTTCATCATTCCTAAGCTCATCGATCATTTTCTTTTCAATTTTATGCTAACGTATTCTACATTTCAACAGTAAATATTAATATTTTTACTGCACTACATTTGTGATCCTTATAGCCACTTTGTACATTCTGATTTGACATTTAAAAGCTGTGAGTGTGTCTGGAAATCTGCAGGCGCTCCCTGTATAGACGAAAGAGCAAAGCGTGGTGATATAGTATCTTTAAAAGGCCCTTTGGTAGGCACAATATTTGCTTACGGCCATACCACCCTGAACACGCCCGATCTCGTCTGATCTCGGAAGCTAAGCAGGGTCGGGCCTGGTCAGTACTTGGATGGGAGACCGCCTGGGAATACCAGGTGCTGTAAGCTTTTTCACTCCTCTTTACAAAAAGCAGAGGGCGCTGCTGCTTTTTCAGTGGACACCGACAGGGTGGGAAGGATATAGCTAGATCATGACTTGCCGGTATAGAAATGACACAAATCCAGTTAAATGATGGCTTTCATCATTCCTAAGCTCATCGATCATTTTCTTTTCAATTTTATGCTAACGTATTCTACATTTCAACAGTAAATATTAATATTTTTACTGCACTACATTTGTGATCCTTATAGCCACTTTGTACATTCTGATTTGACATTTAAAAGCTGTGAGTGTGTCTGGAAATCTGCAGGCGCTCCCTGTATAGACGAAAGAGCAAAGCGTGGTGATATAGTATCTTTAAAAGGCCCTTTGGTAGGCACAATATTTGCTTACGGCCATACCACCCTGAACACGCCCGATCTCGTCTGATCTCGGAAGCTAAGCAGGGTCGGGCCTGGTCAGTACTTGGATGGGAGACCGCCTGGGAATACCAGGTGCTGTAAGCTTTTTCACTCCTCTTTACAAAAAGCAGAGGGCGCTGCTGCTTTTTCAGTGGACACCGACAGGGTGGGAAGGATATAGCTAGATCATGACTTGCCGGTATAGAAATGACACAAATCCAGTTAAATGATGGCTTTCATCATTCCTAAGCTCATCGATCATTTTCTTTTCAATTTTATGCTAACGTATTCTACATTTCAACAGTAAATATTAATATTTTTACTGCACTACATTTGTGATGATCCTTATAGCCACTTTGTACATTCTGATTTGACATTTAAAAGCTGTGAGTGTGTCTGGAAATCTGCAGGCGCTCCCTGTATAGACGAAAGAGCAAAGCGTGGTGATATAGTATCTTTAAAAGGCCCTTTGGTAGGCACAATATTTGCTTACGGCCATACCACCCTGAACACGCCCGATCTCGTCTGATCTCGGAAGCTAAGCAGGGTCGGGCCTGGTCAGTACTTGGATGGGAGACCGCCTGGGAATACCAGGTGCTGTAAGCTTTTTCACTCCTCTTTACAAAAAGCAGAGGGCGCTGCTGCTTTTTCAGTGGACACCGACAGGGTGGGAAGGAAATAGCTAGAACATGACTTGCCGGTATAGAAATGACACAAATCCAGTTAAATGATGGCTTTCATCATTCCTAAGCTCATCGATCATTTTCTTTTCAATTTTATGCTAACGTATTCTACATTTCAACAGTAAATATTAATATTTTTACTGCACTACATTTGTGATCCTTATAGCCACTTTGTACATTCTGATTTGACATTTAAAAGCTGTGAGTGTGTCTGGAAATCTGCAGGCGCTCCCTGTATAGACGACAGAGCAAAGCGTGGTGATATAGTATCTTTAAAAGGACCTTTGGTAGGCACAATATTTGCTTACGGCCATACCACCCTGAACACGCCCGATCTCGTCTGATCTCGGAAGCTAAGCAGGGTCGGGCCTGGTCAGTACTTGGATGGGAGACCGCCTGGGAATACCAGGTGCTGTAAGCTTTTTCACTCCTCTTTACAAAAAGCAGAGGGCGCGCTGCTGCTTTTTCAGTGGACACCGACAGGGTGGGAAGGATATAGCTAGATCATGACTTGCCGGTATAGAAATGACACAAATCCAGTTAAATGATGGCTTTCATCATTCCTAAGCTCATCGATCATTTTCTTTTCAATTTTATGCTAACGTATTCTACATTTCAACAGTAAATATTAATATTTTTACTGCACTACATTTGTGATCCTTATAGCCACTTTGTACATTCTGATTTGACATTTAAAAGCTGTGAGTGTGTCTGGAAATCTGCAGGCGCTCCCTGTATAGACGAAAGAGCAAAGCGTGGTGATATAGTATCTTTAAAAGGCCCTTTGGTAGGCACAATATTTGCTTACGGCCATACCACCCTGAACACGCCCGATCTCGTCTGATCTCGGAAGCTAAGCAGGGTCGGGCCTGGTCAGTACTTGGATGGGAGACCGCCTGGGAATACCAGGTGCTGTAAGCTTTTTCACTCCTCTTTACAAAAAGCAGAGGGCGCTGCTGCTTTTTCAGTGGACACCGACAGGGTGGGAAGGATATAGCTAGATCATGACTTGCCGGTATAGAAATGACACAAATCCAGTTAAATGATGGCTTTCATCATTCCTAAGCTCATCGATCATTTTCTTTTCAATTTTATGCTAACGTATTCTACATTTCAACAGTAAATATTAATATTTTTACTGCACTACATTTGTGATCCTTATAGCCACTTTGTACATTCTGATTTGACATTTAAAAGCTGTGAGTGTGTCTGGAAATCTGCAGGCGCTCCCTGTATAGACGAAAGAGCAAAGCGTGGTGATATAGTATCTTTAAAAGGCCCTTTGGTAGGCACAATATTTGCTTACGGCCATACCACCCTGAACACGCCCGATCTCGTCTGATCTCGGAAGCTAAGCAGGGTCGGGCCTGGTCAGTACTTGGATGGGAGACCGCCTGGGAATACCAGGTGCTGTAAGCTTTTTCACTCCTCTTTACAAAAAGCAGAGGGCGCTGCTGCTTTTTCAGTGGACACCGACAGACAGGGGGGAAGGATATAGCTAGATCATGACTTGCCGGTATAGAAATGACACAAATCCAGTTAAATGATGGCTTTCATCATTCCTAAGCTCATCGATCATTTTCTTTTCAATTTTATGCTAACGTATTCTACATTTCAACAGTAAATATTAATATTTTTACTGCACTACATTTGTGATCCTTATAGCCACTTTGTACATTCTGATTTGACATTTAAAAGCTGTGAGTGTGTCTGGAAATCTGCAGGCGCTCCCTGTATAGACGACAGAGCAAAGCGTGGTGATATAGTATCTTTAAAAGGACCTTTGGTAGGCACAATATTTGCTTACGGCCATACCACCCTGAACACGCCCGATCTCGTCTGATCTCGGAAGCTAAGCAGGGTCGGGCCTGGTCAGTACTTGGATGGGAGACCGCCTGGGAATACCAGGTGCTGTAAGCTTTTTCACTCCTCTTTACAAAAAGCAGAGGGCGCTGCTGCTTTTCAGTGGACACCGACAGGGTGGGATATAGCTAGATCATGACTTGCCGGTATAGAAATGACACAAATCCAGTTAAATGATGGCTTTCATCATTCCTAAGCTCATCGATCATTTTCTTTTCAATTTTATGCTAACGTATTCTACATTTCAACAGTAAATATTAATATTTTTACTGCACTACATTTGTGATCCTTATAGCCACTTTGTACATTCTGATTTGACATTTAAAAGCTGTGAGTGTGTCTGGAAATCTGCAGGCGCTCCCTGTATAGACGAAAGAGCAAAGCGTGGTGATATAGTATCTTTAAAAGGCCCTTTGGTAGGCACAATATTTGCTTACGGCCATACCACCCTGAACACGCCCGATCTCGTCTGATCTCGGAAGCTAAGCAGGGTCGGGCCTGGTCAGTACTTGGATGGGAGACCGCCTGGGAATACCAGGTGCTGTAAGCTTTTTCACTCCTCTTTACAAAAAGCAGAGGGCGCTGCTGCTTTTTCAGTGGACACCGACAGGGTGGGAAGGATATAGCTAGATCATGACTTGCCGGTATAGAAATGACACAAATCCAGTTAAATGATGGCTTTCATCATTCCTAAGCTCATCGATCATTTTCTTTTCAATTTTATGCTAACGTATTCTACATTTCAACAGTAAATATTAATATTTTTACTGCACTACATTTGTGATCCTTATAGCCACTTTGTACATTCTGATTTGACATTTAAAAGCTGTGAGTGTGTCTGGAAATCTGCAGGCGCTCCCTGTATAGACGACAGAGCAAAGCGTGGTGATATAGTATCTTTAAAAGGACCTTTGGTAGGCACAATATTTGCTTACGGCCATACCACCCTGAACACGCCCGATCTCGTCTGATCTCGGAAGCTAAGCAGGGTCGGGCCTGGTCAGTACTTGGATGGGAGACCGCCTGGGAATACCAGGTGCTGTAAGCTTTTTCACTCCTCTTTACAAAAAGCAGAGGCGCTGCTGCTTTTTCAGTGGACACCGACAGGGTGGGAAGGAAATAGCTAGAACATGACTTGCCGGTATAGAAATGACACAAATCCAGTTAAATGATGGCTTTCATCATTCCTAAGCTCATCGATCATTTTCTTTTCAATTTTATGCTAACGTATTCTACATTTCAACAGTAAATATTAATATTTTTACTGCACTACATTTGTGATCCTTATAGCCACTTTGTACATTCTGATTTGACATTTAAAAGCTGTGAGTGTGTCTGGAAATCTGCAGGCGCTCCCTGTATAGACGAAAGAGCAAGCGTGGTAGAACATGACTTGCCGGTATAGAAATGACACAAATCCAGTTAAATGATGGCTTTCATCATTCCTAAGCTCATCGATCATTTTCTTTTCAATTTTATGCTAACGTATTCTACATTTCAACAGTAAATATTAATATTTTTACTGCACTACATTTGTGATCCTTATAGCCACTTTGTACATTCTGATTTGACATTTAAAAGCTGTGAGTGTGTCTGGAAATCTGCAGGCGCTCCCTGTATAGACGACAGAGCAA
>NW_026550795.1:0-3808 GCF_027596085.1 Anoplopoma fimbria | reverse complement strand
GATTTGACATTTAAAAGCTGTGAGTGTGTCTGGAAATCTGCAGGCGCTCCCTGTATAGACGAAAGAGCAAAGCGTGGTGATATAGTATCTTTAAAAGGCCCTTTGGTAGGCACAATATTTGCTTACGGCCATACCACCCTGAACACGCCCGATCTCGTCTGATCTCGGAAGCTAAGCAGGGTCGGGCCTGGTCAGTTAAGCTTTTCACTCCTCTTTACAAAAAGCAGAGGGCGCTGCTGCTTTTTCAGTGGACACCGACAGGGTGGGAAGGAAATAGCTAGAACATGACTTGCCGGTATAGAAATGACACAAATCCAGTTAAATGATGGCTTTCATCATTCCTAAGCTCATCGATCATTTTCTTTTCAATTTTATGCTAACGTATTCTACATTTCAACAGTAAATATTAATATTTTTACTGCACTACATTTGTGATCCTTATAGCCACTTTGTACATTCTGATTTGACATTTAAAAGCTGTGAGTGTGTCTGGAAATCTGCAGGCGCTCCCTGTATAGACGAAGAGCAAAGCGTGGTGATATAGTATCTTTAAAAGGCCCTTTGGTAGGCACAATATTTGCTTACGGCCATACCACCCTGAACACGCCCGATCTCGTCTGATCTCGGAAGCTAAGCAGGGTCGGGCCTGGTCAGTACTTGGATGGGAGACCGCCTGGGAATACCAGGTGCTGTAAGCTTTTTCACTCCTCTTTACAAAAAGCAGAGGGCGCTGCTGCTTTTTCAGTGGACACCGACAGGGTGGGAAGGATATAGCTAGATCATGACTTGCCGGTATAGAAATGACACAAATCCAGTTAAATGATGGCTTTCATCATTCCTAAGCTCATCGATCATTTTCTTTTCAATTTTATGCTAACGTATTCTACATTTCAACAGTAAATATTAATATTTTTACTGCACTACATTTGTGATCCTTATAGCCACTTTGTACATTCTGATTTGACATTTAAAAGCTGTGAGTGTGTCTGGAAATCTGCAGGCGCTCCCTGTATAGACGAAAGAGCAAAGCGTGGTGATATAGTATCTTTAAAAGGCCCTTTGGTAGGCACAATATTTGCTTACGGCCATACCACCCTGAACACGCCCGATCTCGTCTGATCTCGGAAGCTAAGCAGGGTCGGGCCTGGTCAGTACTTGGATGGGAGACCGCCTGGGAATACCAGGTGCTGTAAGCTTTTTTCACTCCTCTTTACAAAAAGCAGAGGGCGCTGCTGCTTTTTCAGTGGACACCGACAGGGTGGGAAGGAAATAGCTAGATCATGACTTGCCGGTATAGAAATGACACAAATCCAGTTAAATGATGGCTTTCATCATTCCTAAGCTCATCGATCATTTTCTTTTCAATTTTATGCTAACGTATTCTACATTTCAACAGTAAATATTAATATTTTTACTGCACTACATTTGTGATCCTTATAGCCACTTTGTACATTCTGATTTGACATTTAAAAGCTGTGAGTGTGTCTGGAAATCTGCAGGCGCTCCCTGTATAGACGAAAGAGCAAAGCGTGGTGATATAGTATCTTTAAAAGGCCCTTTGGTAGGCACAATATTTGCTTACGGCCATACCACCCTGAACACGCCCGATCTCGTCTGATCTCGGAAGCTAAGCAGGGTCGGGCCTGGTCAGTACTTGGATCGCTGCTGCTTTTCAGTGGACACCGACAGGGTGGGAAGGAAATAGCTAGATCATGACTTGCCGGTATAGAAATGACACAAATCCAGTTAAATGATGGCTTTCATCATTCCTAAGCTCATCGATCATTTTCTTTTCAATTTTATGCTAACGTATTCTACATTTCAACAGTAAATATTAATATTTTTACTGCACTACATTTGTGATCCTTATAGCCACTTTGTACATTCTGATTTGACATTTAAAAGCTGTGAGTGTGTCTGGAAATCTGCAGGCGCTCCCTGTATAGACGAAAGAGCAAAGCGTGGTGATATAGTATCTTTAAAAGGCCCTTTGGTAGGCACAATATTTGCTTACGGCCATACCACCCTGAACACGCCCGATCTCGTCTGATCTCGGAAGCTAAGCAGGGTCGGGCCTGGTCAGTACTTGGATGGGAGACCGCCTGGGAATACCAGGTGCTGTAAGCTTTTTCACTCCTCTTTACAAAAGCAGAGGCGCTGCTGCTTTTTCAGTGGACACCGACAGGGTGGGAAGGATATAGCTAGATCATGACTTGCCGGTATAGAAATGACACAAATCCAGTTAAATGATGGCTTTCATCATTCCTAAGCTCATCGATCATTTTCTTTTCAATTTTATGCTAACGTATTCTACATTTCAACAGTAAATATTAATATTTTTACTGCACTACATTTGTGATCCTTATAGCCACTTTGTACATTCTGATTTGACATTTAAAAGCTGTGAGTGTGTCTGGAAATCTGCAGGCGCTCCCTGTATAGACGAAAGAGCAAAGCGTGGTGATATAGTATCTTTAAAAGGCCCTTTGGTAGGCACAATATTTGCTTACGGCCATACCACCCTGAACACGCCCGATCTCGTCTGATCTCGGAAGCTAAGCAGGGTCGGGCCTGGTCAGTACTTGGATGGGAGACCGCCTGGGAATACCAGGTGCTGTAAGCTTTTTTCACTCCTCTTTACAAAAAGCAGAGGGCGCTGCTGCTTTTTCAGTGGACACCGATGGGAATACCAGGTGCTGTAAGCTTTTTTCACTCCTCTTTACAAAAAGCAGAGGGCGCTGCTGCTTTTTCAGTGGACACCGACAGGGTGGGAAGGATATAGCTAGATCATGACTTGCCGGTATAGAAATGACACAAATCCAGTTAAATGATGGCTTTCATCATTCCTAAGCTCATCGATCATTTTCTTTTCAATTTTATGCTAACGTATTCTACATTTCAACAGTAAATATTAATATTTTTACTGCACTACATTTGTGATCCTTATAGCCACTTTGTACATTCTGATTTGACATTTAAAAGCTGTGAGTGTGTCTGGAAATCTGCAGGCGCTCCCTGTATAGACGAAAGAGCAAAGCGTGGTGATATAGTATCTTTAAAAGGCCCTTTGGTAGGCACAATATTTGCTTACGGCCATACCACCCTGAACACGCCCGATCTCGTCTGATCTCGGAAGCTAAGCAGGGTCGGGCCTGGTCAGTACTTGGATGGGAGACCGCCTGGGAATACCAGGTGCTGTAAGCTTTTTTCACTCCTCTTTACAAAAAGCAGAGGGCGCTGCTGCTTTTTCAGTGGACACCGACAGGGTGGGAAGGAAATAGCTAGAACATGACTTGCCGGAATACCAGGTGCTGTAAGCTTTTTCACTCCTCTTTACAAAAAGCAGAGGGCGCTGCTGCTTTTTCAGTGGACACCGACAGGGTGGGAAGGATATAGCTAGATCATGACTTGCCGGTATAGAAATGACACAAATCCAGTTAAATGATGGCTTTCATCATTCCTAAGCTCATCGATCATTTTCTTTTCAATTTTATGCTAACGTATTCTACATTTCAACAGTAAATATTAATATTTTTACTGCACTACATTTGTGATCCTTATAGCCACTTTGTACATTCTGATTTGACATTTAAAAGCTGTGAGTGTGTCTGGAAATCTGCAGGCGCTCCCTGTATAGACGAAAGAGCAAAGCGTGGTGATATAGTATCTTTAAAAGGCCCTTTGGTAGGCACAATATTTGCTTACGGCCATACCACCCTGAACACGCCCGATCTCGTCTGATCTCGGAAGCTAAGCAGGGTCGGGCCTGGTCAGTACTTGGATGGGAGACCGCCTGGGAATACCAGGT
>NW_026550794.1:0-1347 GCF_027596085.1 Anoplopoma fimbria | reverse complement strand
ATCATGACTTGCCGGTATAGAAATGACACAAATCCAGTTAAATGATGGCTTTCATCATTCCTAAGCTCATCGATCATTTTCTTTTCAATTTTATGCTAACGTATTCTACATTTCAACAGTAAATATTAATCTTTTTACTGCACTACATTTGTGATCCTTATAGCCACTTTGTACATTCTGATTTGACATTTAAAAGCTGTGAGTGTGTCTGGCAATCTGCAGGCGCTCCCTGTATAGACGAAAGAGCAAAGCGTGGTGATATAGTATCTTTAAAAGGCCCTTTGGTAGGCACAATATTTGCTTACGGCCATACCACCCTGAACACGCCCGATCTCGTCTGATCTCGGAAGCTAAGCAGGGTCGGGCCTGGTCAGTACTTGGATGGGAGACCGCCTGGGAGCCATACCACCTGAACACGCCCGATCTCGTCTGATCTCGGAAGCTAAGCAGGGTCGGGCCTGGTCAGTACTTGGATGGGAGACCGCCTGGGAATACCAGGTGCTGTAAGCTTTTTCCTCCTCTTTACAAAAAGCAGAGGGCGCTGCTGCTTTTTCAGTGGACACCGACAGGGTGGGAAGGATATATAGCTAGATCATGACTTGCCGGTATAGAAATGACACAAATCCAGTTAAATGATGGCTTTCATCATTCCTAAGCTCATCGATCATTTTCTTTTCAATTTTATGCTAACGTATTCTACATTTCAACAGTAAATATTAATATTTTTACTGCACTACATTTGTGATCCTTATAGCCACTTTGTACATTCTGATTTGACATTTAAAAGCTGTGAGTGTGTCTGGAAATCTGCAGGCGCTCCCTGTATAGACGAAAGAGCAAGCGTGGTTGCTGTAAGCTTTTTCACTCCTCTTTACAAAAAGCAGAGGGCGCTGCTGCTTTTTCAGTGGACACCGACAGGGTGGGAAGGAAATAGCTAGATCATGACTTGCCGGTATAGAAATGACACAAATCCAGTTAAATGATGGCTTTCATCATTCCTAAGCTCATCGATCATTTTCTTTTCAATTTTATGCTAACGTATTCTACATTTCAACAGTAAATATTAATCTTTTTACTGCACTACATTTGTGATCCTTATAGCCACTTTGTACATTCTGATTTGACATTTAAAAGCTGTGAGTGTGTCTGGAAATCTGCAGGCGCTCCCTGTATAGACGAAAGAGCAAAGCGTGGTGATATAGTATCTTTAAAAGGCCCTTTGGTAGGCACAATATTTGCTTACGGCCATACCACCCTGAACACGCCCGATCTCGTCTGATCTCGGAAGCTAAGCAGGGTCGGGCCTGGTCAGTACTTGGATGGGAGACCGCCTGGGAATACCAGGTG
>NW_026550793.1:0-1642 GCF_027596085.1 Anoplopoma fimbria | reverse complement strand
ATCATGACTTGCCGGTATAGAAATGACACAAATCCAGTTAAATGATGGCTTTCATCATTCCTAAGCTCATCGATCATTTTCTTTTCAATTTTATGCTAACGTATTCTACATTTCAACAGTAAATATTAATCTTTTTACTGCACTACATTTGTGATCCTTATAGCCACTTTGTACATTCTGATTTGACATTTAAAAGCTGTGAGTGTGTCTGGAAATCTGCAGGCGCTCCCTGTATAGACGAAAGAGCAAAGCGTGGTGATATAGTATCTTTAAAAGGCCCTTTGGTAGGCACAATATTTGCTTACGGCCATACCACCCTGAACACGCCCGATCTCGTCTGATCTCGGAAGCTAAGCAGGGTCGGGCCTGGTCAGTACTTGGATGGGAGACCGCCTGGCTTTACAAAAAGCAGGCGCTGCTGCTTTTTCAGTGGACACCGACAGGGTGGGAAGGAAATAGCTAGAACATGACTTGCCGGTATAGAAATGACACAAATCCAGTTAAATGATGGCTTTCATCATTCCTAAGCTCATCGATCATTTTCTTTTCAATTTTATGCTAACGTATTCTACATTTCAACAGTAAATATTAATATTTTTACTGCACTACATTTGTGATCCTTATAGCCACTTTGTACATTCTGATTTGACATTTAAAAGCTGTGAGTGTGTCTGGAAATCTGCAGGCGCTCCCTGTATAGACGAAGAGCAAAGCGTGGTGATATAGTATCTTTAAAAGGCCCTTTGGTAGGCACAATATTTGCTTACGGCCATACCACCTGAACACGCCCCAGGTGCTGTAAGCTTTTTTCACTCCTCTTTACAAAAAGCAGAGGGCGCTGCTGCTTTTTCAGTGGACACCGACAGGGTGGGAAGGAAATAGCTAGAACATGACTTGCCGGTATAGAAATGACACAAATCCAGTTAAATGATGGCTTTCATCATTCCTAAGCTCATCGATCATTTTCTTTTCAATTTTATGCTAACGTATTCTACATTTCAACAGTAAATATTAATCTTTTTACTGCACTACATTTGTGATCCTTATAGCCACTTTGTACATTCTGATTTGACATTTAAAAGCTGTGAGTGTGTCTGGAAATCTGCAGGCGCTCCCTGTATAGACGAAAGAGCAAGCGTGGTGTGCTGTAAGCTTTTTTCACTCCTCTTTACAAAAAGCAGAGGGCGCTGCTGCTTTTTCAGTGGACACCGACAGGGTGGGAAGGATATAGCTAGATCATGACTTGCCGGTATAGAAATGACACAAATCCAGTTAAATGATGGCTTTCATCATTCCTAAGCTCATCGATCATTTTCTTTTCAATTTTATGCTAACGTATTCTACATTTCAACAGTAAATATTAATCTTTTTACTGCACTACATTTGTGATCCTTATAGCCACTTTGTACATTCTGATTTGACATTTAAAAGCTGTGAGTGTGTCTGGAAATCTGCAGGCGCTCCCTGTATAGACGAAAGAGCAAAGCGTGGTGATATAGTATCTTTAAAAGGCCCTTTGGTAGGCACAATATTTGCTTACGGCCATACCACCCTGAACACGCCCGATCTCGTCTGATCTCGGAAGCTAAGCAGGGTCGGGCCTGGTCAGTACTTGGATGGGAGACCGCCTGGGAATACCAGG
>NW_026550792.1:0-2012 GCF_027596085.1 Anoplopoma fimbria | reverse complement strand
AGCTAGAACATGACTTGCCGGTATAGAAATGACACAAATCCAGTTAAATGATGGCTTTCATCATTCCTAAGCTCATCGATCATTTTCTTTTCAATTTTATGCTAACGTATTCTACATTTCAACAGTAAATATTAATATTTTTACTGCACTACATTTGTGATCCTTATAGCCACTTTGTACATTCTGATTTGACATTTAAAAGCTGTGAGTGTGTCTGGAAATCTGCAGGCGCTCCCTGTATAGACGAAAGAGCAAAGCGTGGTGATATAGTATCTTTAAAAGGCCCTTTGGTAGGCACAATATTTGCTTACGGCCATACCACCCTGAACACGCCCGATCTCGTCTGATCTCGGAAGCTAAGCAGGGTCGGGCCTGGTCAGTACTTGGATGGGAGACCGCCTGGGAATACCAGGTGCTGTAAGCTTTTTTCACTCCCTCTTTACAAAAAGCAGAGGCGCTGCTGCTTTTTCAGTGGACACCGACAGGGTGGGAAGGATATAGCTAGATCATGACTTGCCGGTATAGAAATGACACAAATCCAGTTAAATGATGGCTTTCATCATTCCCTAAGCTCATCGATCATTTTCTTTTCAATTTTATGCTAACGTATTCTACATTTCAACAGTAAATATTAATATTTTTACTGCACTACATTTGTGATCCTTATAGCCACTTTGTACATTCTGATTTGACATTTAAAAGCTGTGAGTGTGTCTGGAAATCTGCAGGCGCTCCCTGTATAGACGACAGAGCAAAGCGTGGTGATATAGTATCTTTAAAAGGCCCTTTGGTAGGCACAATATTTGCTTACGGCCATACCACCCTGAACACGCCCGATCTCGTCTGATCTCGGAAGCTAAGCAGGGTCGGGCCTGGTCAGTACTTGGATGGGAGACCGCCTGGGAATACCAGGTGCTGTAAGCTTTTTCACTCCTCTTTACAAAAAGCAGAGGGCGCTGCTGCTTTTTCAGTGGACACCGACAGGGTGGGAAGGAATAGCTAGAACATGACTTGCCGGTATAGAAATGACACAAATCCAGTTAAATGATGGCTTTCATCATTCCTAAGCTCATCGATCATTTTCTTTTCAATTTTATGCTAACGTATTCTACATTTCAACAGTAAATATTAATATTTTTACTGCACTACATTTGTGATCCTTATAGCCACTTTGTACATTCTGATTTGACATTTAAAAGCTGTGAGTGTGTCTGGAAATCTGCAGGCGCTCCCTGTATAGACGAAAGAGCAAGCGTGGTGATATAGTATCTTTAAAAGGCCCTTTGGTAGGCACAATATTTGCTTACGGCCATACCACCCTGAACACGCCCGATCTCGTCTGATCTCGGAAGCTAAGCAGGGTCGGGCCTGGTCAGTACTTGGATGGGAGACCGCCTGGGAATACCAGGTGCTGTAAGCTTTTTCACTCCTCTTTACAAAAAGCAGAGGGCGCTGCTGCTTTTTCAGTGGACACCGACAGGGTGGGAAGGATATAGCTAGATCATGACTTGCCGGTATAGAAATGACACAAATCCAGTTAAATGATGGCTTTCATCATTCCTAAGCTCATCGATCATTTTCTTTTCAATTTTATGCTAACGTATTCTACATTTCAACAGTAAATATTAATATTTTTACTGCACTACATTTGTGATCCTTATAGCCACTTTGTACATTCTGATTTGACATTTAAAAGCTGTGAGTGTGTCTGGAAATCTGCAGGCGCTCCCTGTATAGACGAAAGAGCAAAGCGTGGTGATATAGTATCTTTAAAAGGCCCTTTGGTAGGCACAATATTTGCTTACGGCCATACCACCCTGAACACGCCCGATCTCGTCTGATCTCGGAAGCTAAGCAGGGTCGGGCCTGGTCAGTACTTGGATGGGAGACCGCCTGGGAATACCAGGTGCTGTAAGCTTTTTCACTCCTCTTTACAAAAAGCAGAGGCGCTGCTGCTTTTTCAGTGGACACCGACAGGGTGGGAAGGAAATAGCTAGAACATGACTTGCCGG
>NW_026550790.1:0-7709 GCF_027596085.1 Anoplopoma fimbria | reverse complement strand
CCTAACCTAACCCCTAACCCTAACCCTAACCCTAACCTAACCCTAACCCTAACCCTAACCTAACCTAACCCTAACCCTAACCCTAACCCTAACCCTAACCTAACCCTAACCTAACCCTAACCCTAACCCTAACCCTAACCCTAACCCCTAACCCTAACCCCTAACCCTAACCCTAACCCTAACCCTAACCCTAACCCTAACCTAACCCTAACCCTAACCCTAACCCTCCCTAACCCTAACCCTAACCCTAACCCTAACCCTAACCCTAACCCTAACCCTAACCTACCACATTCGGAACCCTAACCCTAACCCTAACCCTAACCCTAACCCTAACCCTAACCCTAACCCCCTAACCCTAACCCTAACCCTAACCCTAACCCTTTTCTTCCCTATTCAACCCTTCCCTAAGGTCCTAACCCTAACCCTAACCCTAACCATTCTAACCGGGCCCTAACCCTAACCCTGTACCCCTAACCCTAACCCTAACCCTAACCCTAACCTTCAGAAAAAATGTTATTTTCAAAAGGATCCTCTTGAATCTGTGGTTTTCATCCCTTTCCTAACCCTAACCCTAACCCTAACCCTAACCCTAACCCTAACCCTTATCAAACCCTAATTGTAATCCTCTAACCCTAATGGTAACCCTATCCCTATTCCTAACCCTAACCCTAACCCTAACCCTAACCCTAACCCTAACCCTAACCCTAACCCTAACCCTAACCCTAACCCTAACCCTAACCCTTTTCATCCCTATTCCTAACCCTAACCCTAACCCTAACCCTAACCCTAACCCTAACCCTAACCCTAACCCTCTACCGAAAAAACACTTAGGCAAATTTTCGGAAAAAATTAACATGGGGAGTCTATGGCAGCTATATCACAGGAAGGACCTAGAGACTCGGGGGCAGTACCATTGGAAAGGCCGTGCCCTACTTACTATAGATGTACGTTAGAAAAAAGTTTGTAGGATCTTCAGAAAAAATGTTATTCAAAAAGGCGTCTTGATCCTTTTTCATTTTTTGCCCGTTTCACCCCCTTCCCGAAGTCCTACAGACTCGGGGTCGGTACCATTCGATCGGGCTTGGCCTAATTAGTGGGGGCGGAGACCGTTTCCAAGGCTCTACCACATTCGGAAGAGGGTGTATTTTCAAAAAGGATCAAGAATCTGTGGTTTTCATCCCTTATCCTAACCCTCCCTAACCCTAACCCTAACCCTAACCCTAACCCTAATGGCAGCTACATCAAACCCTAACCTAGAGACTCGCCCGTAAGTCATTAACCCTAAGACCACTTACAAGACGGTAGGACCTTCATGAAAAAACTTATTCAAATTTTCGGAAAAATATTTTCTTGGGTTTGGCAACCATTCCCAAGGTCCTAGAGACTCGGGGTTGGTACCATTCGATCGGACTTGGCCTAATTAGTGGACACGGAGACCACTTCCAAGTCTCTACCACCTTCAGAAAAAAAAGTTATTCAAGAATATGTAATCCTCTCATGTGTAATCGTGGTTTTCATCCCCCTTCCTAACCCTAACCCTAACCCTAACCCTAACCCTAACCCTAACCCTAACCCTCTACCACATTCCTAACCCTAACCCTTCAAAAAGGATCAAGAATCTGTGGTTTTCATCCCTTAAACCCTAACCCTAACCCTAACCCTAACCCTAACCCTAACCCTAACCCTAACCCTAACCCTAACCCTAACCCTAACCCCCTAACCCTAACCCTAACCCTAACCCTAACCCTAACCCTCTAACCCTAAAAAACACTTAGGCAAATTTTCGGAAAAAATTAACATGGGGAGTCTATGGCAGCTATATCACAGGAAGGACCTAGAGACTCGGGGGCAGTACCATTGGAAAGGCCGTGCCCTACTTACTATAGATGTACGTTAGAAAAAAGTTTGTAGGATCTTCAGAAAAAATGTTATTCAAAAAGGCGTCTTGATCCTTTTTCATTTTTTGCCCGTTTCACCCCCTTCCCGAAGTCCTACAGACTCGGGGTCGGTACCATTCGATCGGGCTTGGCCTAATTAGTGGGGGCGGAGACCGTTTCCAAGGCTCTACCACATTCGGTTGAGGGTGTATTTTCAAAAAGGATCAAGAATCTGTGGTTTTCATCCCTTATCCTAACCCTAACCCTAACCCTAACCCTAACCCTAACCCCCTAACCCTAACCCTCAATAACCCTAACCCTAACCCTAACAGCTACATCAAAGGTAGGACCTAGAGACTCCTGGTACCAATCGATCCGCGGTGGAGTCATTAAGAGACCACTTACAAGACGGTAGGACCTTCATGAAAAAGTTATTCACGAAAAACCAATATTTTCTTGGGTTTCGAACCATTCCCAAGGTCCTAGAGAGTCGGGGTTGGTACCATTCGATCGGACTTGGCCGAATTAGTGGACACGGAGACCACTTCCAAGTCTCTACCACCTTCAGAAAAAAAGTTATTCAAGAATATGTAATCCTCTCATGTGTAATCGTGGTTTTCATCCCTATTCCTAACCCTAACCCTAACCCTAACCCTAACCCTAACCCTAACCCTAACCCTCTACCACATTCCTAAGGGTGTATTTTCAAAAACCCTAACCCTCAAGAATCTGTGGTTTTCATCCCTTATCCTAACCCTAACCCTAACCCTAACCCTAACCCTAACCCTAACCCTAACCCTAACCCTAACCCTAACCCTAACCCTAACCCTAACCCTAACCCTAACCCTAACCCTAACCCTCTAAAAAACACTTAGGCAAATTTTCGGAAAAAATTAACATGGGGAGTCTATGGCAGCTATATCACAGGAAGGACCTAGAGACTCGGGGGCAGTACCATTGGAAAGGCCGTGCCCTACTTACTATAGATGTACGTTAGAAAAAAGTTTGTAGGATCTTCAGAAAAAATGTTATTCAAAAAGGCGTCTTGATCCTTTTTCATTTCTTGCCCGTTTCACCCCCTTCCCGAAGTCCTACAGACTCGGGGTCGGTACCATTCGATCGGGCTTGGCCTAATTAGTGGGGGCGGAGACCGTTTCCAAGGCTCTACCACATTCGGTTGAGGGTGTATTTTCAAAAAGGATCAAGAATCTGTGGTTTTCATCCCTTATCCTATCCTAACCCTAACCCTAACCCTAACCCTAACCCTAATCAAAGGTAACCCTACCCTAAGACTCCCTATGGTACCAATCCTAACCCTAACCCTAACCCTAACCCTAACCCTTACAAACGGTAACCTTCATGAAAAAAACACTTATTCAAATTAAAAACCAATATTTTCTTGGGTTTGGCAGCCATTCCCAAGGTCCTAGAGAGTCGGGGTTGGTACCATTCGATCGGACTTGGCCCTAATTAGTGGACACGGAGACCACTTCCAAGTCTCTACCACCTTCAGAAAAAAGTTATTCAAGAATATGTAATCCTCTTTCAATTTTTGTGGTTTTCATCCCTATTCCTAACCCTAACCCTAACCCTAACCCTAACCGGGCTAACCTAATAACCCTAACCCTTTCCAAGGCTCTCTACCACATTCGGTTGAGGGTGTATTTTCAAAAAGGATCAAGAATCTGTGGTTTTCATCCCTTATCCTAACCCTAACCCTAACCCTAACCCTAACCCTAACCCTAACCCTAACCCTAACCCTAACCCTAACCCTAACCCTAACCCTAACCCTAACCCTAACCCTAACCCTAACCCTAACCCTAACCCTAACCCTAACCCTAACCCTAACCCTTTCATCCCTAACCCTAACCCTAACCCTAACCCTAACCCTAACCCTAACCCTAACCCTAACCCTAACCCTCTACCGAAAAAACACTTAGGCAAATTTTCGGAAAAAATTAACATGGGGAGTCTATGGCAGCTATATCACAGGAAGGACCTAGAGACTCGGGGGCAGTACCATTGGAAAGGCCGTGCCCTACTTACTATAGATGTACGTTAGAAAAAAGTTTGTAGGATCTTCAGAAAAAATGTTATTCAAAAAG
This sequence comes from Anoplopoma fimbria, assembly GCF_027596085.1. NCBI lineage: Eukaryota > Metazoa > Chordata > Actinopteri > Perciformes > Anoplopomatidae > Anoplopoma > Anoplopoma fimbria. Next base: position 3,727 of record NW_026550790.1, on the reverse strand, counting down.
GCGTCTTGATCCTTTTTCATTTTTTGCCCGTTTCACCCCTTCCCGAAGTCCTACAGACTCGGGGTCGGTACCATTCGATCGGGCTTGGCCTAATTAGTGGGGGCGGAGACCGTTTCCAAGGCTCTACCACATTCGGTTGAGGGTGTATTTTCAAAAAGGATCAAGAATCTGTGGTTTTCATCCCTTATCCTAACCCTAACCCTAACCCTAACCCTAACCCTAACCCTCAACCCAGCTACATCCCTATTCCTAAGACTAATGGTAACCCTAACCCTAACCCTAACCCTAACCGGGAGTAACCACTAACCCTAGACGGTAGGACCTTCATGAAAAAACACTTATTCAAATTTTCGAAAAAATTAACATTTTCTTGGAGTTTGGCACCATTCCCAGGAAGGTCCTAGAGACTCGGGGTTGGTACCATTCGAAAGGACTTGGCCTAATTAGATGGACACGGAGACCAAAGTTTCTACCACCTTCAGAAAAAATGTTATTCAAGAATATGTAATCCTCTTGATCCTGGTTTTCATCCCTTTTAACCCTAACCCTAACCCTAACCCTAACCCTAAGACCTCGGTACCATTCGATCGGGCTTGGCCTAATTAGTGGGGGCGGAGACCGTTTCCAAGGCTCTACCACATTCGGTTGAGGGTGTATTTTCAAAAAGGATCAAGAATCTGTGGTTTTCATCCCTAACCCTAACCCTAACCCTAACCCTAACCCTAAACCTAACCCTAACCCTAACCCTAACCCTAACCCTTTTCATCCCTAAACCCTAACCCTAACCCTAACCCTAACCCTAACCCTAACCCTAACCCTAACCCTCTACCCTAAAAAACACTTAGGCAAATTTTCGGAAAAAAATTAACATGGGGAGTCTATGGCAGCTATATCACAGGAAGGACCTAGAGACTCGGGGGCAGTACCATTGGAAAGGCCGTGCCCTACTTACTATAGATGTACGTTAGAAAAAAGTTTGTAGGATCTTCAGAAAAAATGTTATTCAAAAAGGCGTCTTGATCCTTTTTCATTTTTTGCCCGTTTCACCCCCTTCCCGAAGTCCTACAGACTCGGGGTCGGTACCATTCGATCGGGCTTGGCCTAATTAGTGGGGGCGGAGACCGTTTCCAAGGCTCTACCACATTCGGTTGAGGGTGTATTTTCAAAAAGGATCAAGAATCTGTGGTTTTCATCCCTTATCCTATCCTAACCCTAACCCTAACCCTAACCCTCAATGGCAGCTACATCAAAGGAAGGACCTAACCCTCATCCCTATGGTACCAATCGATCCTAACCCTGGACCCATAGTGGGAGTAGAGACCACTTACAAGACGGTAGGACCTTCATGAAAAAAGTTATTCACGAAAAACCAATATTTTCTTGGGTTTCGAACCATTCCCAAGGTCCTAGAGAGTCGGGGTTGGTACCATTCGATCGGACTTGGCCGAATTAGTGTACACGGCGACCACTTCCAAGTCTCTACCACCTTCAGAAAAAAGTTATTCAAGAATATGTAATCCTCTCATGTGTAATCGTGGTTTTCATCCCTATTCCTAACCCTAACCCTAACCCTAACCCTAACCCCTAACCCTAACCCTAACCCTAACCCTAACCCTAACCCTAACCCTTCAACCCTAACCCTAACCCTTTCATCCCTAAACCCTAACCCTAACCCTAACCCCCTAACCCTAACCCTAACCCTAACCCTAACCCTAACCCTAACCCAACCCTAACCCTAACCCTAACCCTAACCCTAACCCTAACCCTAACCCTCTACCGAAAAAACACTTAGGCAAATTTTCGGAAAAAATTAACATGGGGAGTCTATGGCAGCTATATCACAGGAAGGACCTTCAGAGACTCGGGGGCAGTACCATTGGAAAGGCCGTGCCCTACTTACTATAGATGTACGTTAGAAAAAAGTTTGTAGGATCTTCAGAAAAAATGTTATTCAAAAAGGCGTCTTGATCCTTTTTCATTTTTTGCCCGTTTCACCCCCTTCCCGAAGTCCTACAGACTCGGGGTCGGTACCATTCGATCGGGCTTGGCCTAATTAGTGGGGGCGGAGACCGTTTCCAAGGCTCTACCACATTCGGTTGAGGGTGTATTTTCAAAAAGGATCAAGAATCTGTGGTTTTCATCCCTTATCCTATCCTAACCCTAACCCTAACCCCCTAACCCTTTTCGAGTCAATGGCAGCTACATCAAAGGAAGGACCTAGAGACTCCTATGGTACCAATCGATCCCGGTGGAGTCATTAAGTAGAGACCACTTACAAGACGGTAGGACCTTCATGAAAAAGTTATTCACGAAAAACCAATATTTTCTTGGGTTTCAACCATTCCCAAGGTCCAGAGAGTCGGGGTTGGTACCATTCGATCGGACTTGGCCGAATTAGTTGACACGGAGACCACTTCGAAGTCTCTACCACCTTCAGAAAAAAAGTTATTCAAGAATATGTAATCCTCTCATGTGTAATCGTGGTTTTCATCCCTATTCCTAACCCTAACCCTAACCCTAACCCTAACCTAACCCTAACCCTAACCCTAACCCTAACCCTAACCCTAACCCTAACCCTAACCCTAACCCTAACCTAACCCTAACCCTAACCCTATAACCCTAACCCTCCCTAACCCTAATCAACCCCCTAACCCTAACCCTAATCCCTAACCCTAACCCTAACCCTAACCCTAACCCTAACCCTAACCCTAACCCTAACCCTAACCCTAACCCTAACCCTAACCCTAACCCTAACCCCCTAACCCTAACCCTAACCCTAACCCTCTACCGAAAAAACACTTAGGCAAATTTTCGGAAAAAATTAACATGGGGAGTCTATGGCAGCTATATCACAGGAAGGACCTAGAGACTCGGGGGCAGTACCATTGGAAAGGCCGTGCCCTACTTACTATAGATGTACGTTAGAAAAAAGTTTGTAGGATCTTCAGAAAAAATGTTATTCAAAAAGGCGTCTTGATCCTTTTTCATTTTTTGCCCGTTTCACCCCCTTCCCGAAGTCCTACAGACTCGGGGTCGGTACCATTCGATCGGGCTTGACCTAATTAGTGGGGGCGGAGACCGTTTCCAAGGCTCTACCACATTCGGTTGAGGGTGTATTTTCAAAAAGGATCAAGAATCTGTGGTTTTCATCCCTTATCCTAACCCTAACCCTAACCCTAACCCTAACCCTAACCTAACCCTAACCCTAAGACTCCTGGTACCAATCGAACCCTAACCCTAACCCTAACCCTACTTACCCTAACCCTAACCCTAACCCTTATTCAAAAAACCAATATTTTCTTGGGTTTCGAACCATTCCCAAGTCCTAGAGAGTCACAGGGGTTAGAGACCATTCGATCGGACTTGGCCGACTTATTAGATGGACACGGAGACCAAAAAAGTCTCTACCACCTTCAGAAAAAAGTTATTCAAAATATGTAATCCTAACCTGTTTAATCGTTTTTCATCCCTATTCCTAACCCCTAACCTAACCCTAACCCTAACCTAACCCTAACCCTAACCCTGTATTTTCAAAAAAAGATCAAGAATCTTGGTTTAATTAGTTATCTAACCCTAACCCTAACCCTAACCCCTAACCCTAACCCTAACCCTAACCCTAACCCTAACCCTAACCCCCCCTAACCTAACCCTAATCCCTAACCCTAACCCTTAACCCTAACCCTAACCCTAACCCTAACCCTAACCCTAACCCTAACCCTAACCCTTT
>NW_026550789.1:0-2414 GCF_027596085.1 Anoplopoma fimbria | reverse complement strand
TGTTAAACAGAGCTTGACTGCTAGATATACATAAAGAAACGTTCTATCAACTTGGGAGGACAAATAACACAACTGCATTCAAGTTCTGAGAAAACACACACTCAAAATATTATTTTGTGCAGGTGCATCAGCTTATATAGGCAGTCACATGATTAACTGGCTATACTCCAAACAGGAACATGGAAAAAGTCAGTAGCTTTGCTTTAGTAGCTGGTTTTGTCATCAGGTCAGCTACCATCTGGTTTGTTGGGCAATACTCCAAACATACTTTACAGTCATTAACAGTTGATCTCACAAAATGGTATTTGATATCAATATGCTTACATCGCTGTCTGCTTACTGGATTCTTGGCTAATGCAATTGTACCTTGGTTATCTTCAAAAATCTTAGGTACATCATACAGACAGTCATCAAGATGTTCAAGCAGTTGAGATAAGTAAAGACACTCTTGTGTGGTGGCGGCCAACGCCATATACTCTGCCTCACAAGTTGACAGTGCTACAGTTGGCTGCTTCTTAGTCTTCCAGGAAATCAGAGGACCATTTTCACTCAGACTAACACAATAACCAGTTGTACTGCGTCGGTCAGTTGCATCACCTGCCCAATCTGCATCACTGTAAGCAAACAACCTTAGCCCATCACATTTTCTGTAACACAACATTTTGTCATTTGTGCCCTTCAAATATTTCAGTACATGTTTAACAGTTGTCCACTGCTCTTCTGTCGGCTCACTGAAATGCTGTGACAGTTTGCTTACAACAAAACTCAGATCAGGTCTGGTGCATGAGGTTAGGTAGATAAGGCTACCCACTGCCTCTCTGTACTTTCTGGGGTCATCTAGCTTATCATCATCATCAGTGTAATACAGTTTTAGTTCACAAGGTGTCGACCTGGGTTTACAATCCTGCATATCGAACCTGTCAAGTAGCTTGTCAACATAACTCTGCTGTGACATGGTCACACATCCATTACACTGGTTAAAAGTGATACCAAGAAAATTCTTCAGTCTGCCCAAATCTTTCATCTGGAACTTAACAGCAAGCATCTCTTTAACTGCTTTTAAAGCTCTCTCATCACTGGCTGCAATAACCAGGTCATCAACCCAGATCAGTATGATCACCTTGTCATGTTCGGTTTCTCTAACATAAACACAGTAATCGGCTGGGTTCTGTACAAACATGTTTTCACATAGATAGTCATGCAACATTTTGTTCCAGTTTCGACCTGATTGTTTAAGCCCATATAGTGACTTCTAGTCTACACACCAACTTCTCATTTGTCTGTGATTTTACATCATAACCCTCTGGCTGTTCCATGTAAATCTCACAATCAATTGGTGCATGTAGGTAGGCAGTTTTAACATCCATCTGATGTAGGATCAGATCCTCTTGGGCAGCTTTCTGCATCAAAACTCTCACACTAGTTAGGTCAGCAGTAGGAAAACGTTTCTCCATGGCACTTGCACCTGATGGGCAGCCCAACATTGGTTGAATGCGCACGGGCCCCCATGACATTGTCGTCAGCCCACAGGTAAGTGTGCATACTAAGTGCTCTCATAACTCCCAACAGTCTTGAACTTCGGCAAAAGAGAGAAGTCTCATCACTTTGGTGATAAAAATGGAAAAGGCTTAAATGATTCTGGCAGCCCCTTCAAAATCATTGCAACCAATAATCCATCGCTTAAAACCTCTCAGCATTACGCAATGCTGTGATTGAAGTCTCGGCGCGTATGACATAATCAGTCACTCTCAAAACTCATCTTTTGCAAGGAAGTCAGTTCTGTATACAGGCATACAATGCGGGGCTTACCCTTGCCTGCATAATAGTCGCGTAAAATCCTGAGAGCTGCCGTCCGTCATCCGCTGCCTCTCGCATGACCAGAGACAAACTTTTGTCATCAAGGAATTGGATCAATTCCGCGTACGTCAACACGTTCTTCGCGCATCCCAGCCAGTGCGTTTTCTTCCCGCCATCGGCTGGTTGATTCAAAATTGTGTCCTTCAATTTCTGCAACCGCATATGGCCCAAAAACTTAGTCTCCCACAGTTCATAGTTCTTTTCGTCTCCGTCAAACACAAGACGAGACCAACGTGAACTTGTACGTTCGCTCATGGTCCTGGCACTCCAATCCGTGAGACACGTGGTCAAACTCGCTCACAAACAAATGTCTCTCTGGGTGCCTACTCACGCCGGATATCTCTGTGCACAACGTCAAACGCTCCTGGGCCCCATAACCTGTTAAACAGAGCTTGACTGCTAGATGTACCTCTGAAACGTTCTATCAACTTGGGAGGACAAATAACACAACTGCATTCAAGTTCTGAGAAAACACACTCAAAATATTTTGTGCAGGTGCATCAGCTTATATAGGCAGTCACATGACACACACACTGAAATGAATCATCAAGAATTGG
>NW_026550788.1:0-3834 GCF_027596085.1 Anoplopoma fimbria | reverse complement strand
AGGATGTGAGGGTGTAAGGACAGAGGATGTGAGGGTCTAAGGACAGAGGATGTGAGGGTGTAAGGACAGAGGATGTGAGGGTCTAAGGACAGAGGATGTGAGGGTGTAAGGACAGAGGATGTGAGGGTGTAAGGACAGAGGATGTGAGGGTGTAAGGACAGAGGATGTGAGGGTGTAAGGACAGAGGATGTGAGGGTGTAAGGACAGAGGATGTGAGGGTGTAAGGACAGAGGATGTGAGGGTGTAAGGACAGAGGATGTGAGGGTGTAAGGACAGAGGATGTGAGGGTGTAAGGACAGAGGATGTGAGGGTGTAAGGACAGAGGATGTGAGGGTGTAAGGACAGAGGATGTGAGGGTGTAAGGACAGAGGATGTGAGGGTGTAAGGACAGAGGATGTGAGGGTGTAAGGACAGAGGATGTGAGGGTGTAAGGACAGAGGATGTGAGGGTGTAAGGACAGAGGATGTGAGGGTGTAAGGACAGAGGATGTGAGGGTGTAAGGACAGAGGATGTGAGGGTGTAAGGACAGAGGATGTGAGGGTGTAAGGACAGAGGATGTGAGGGTGTAAGGACAGAGGATGTGAGGGTGTAAGGACAGAGGATGTGAGGGTGTAAGGACAGAGGATGTGAGGGTGTAAGGACAGAGGATGTGAGGGTGTAAGGACAGAGGATGTGAGGGTGTAAGGACAGAGGATGTGAGGGTGTAAGGACAGAGGATGTGAGGGTGTAAGGACAGAGGATGTGAGGGTGTAAGGACAGAGGATGTGAGGGTGTAAGGACAGAGGATGTGAGGGTGTAAGGACAGAGGATGTGAGGGTGTAAGGACAGAGGATGTGAGGGTGTAAGGACAGAGGATGTGAGGGTGTAAGGACAGAGGATGTGAGGGTGTAAGGACAGAGGATGTGAGGGTGTAAGGACAGAGGATGTGAGGGTGTAAGGACAGAGGATGTGAGGGTGTAAGGACAGAGGATGTGAGGGTGTAAGGACAGAGGATGTGAGGGTGTAAGGACAGAGGATGTGAGGGTGTAAGGACAGAGGATGTGAGGGTGTAAGGACAGAGGATGTGAGGGTGTAAGGACAGAGGATGTGAGGGTGTAAGGACAGAGGATGTGAGGGTGTAAGGACAGAGGATGTGAGGGTGTAAGGACAGAGGATGTGAGGGTGTAAGGACAGAGGATGTGAGGGTGTAAGGACAGAGGATGTGAGGGTGTAAGGACAGAGGATGTGAGGGTGTAAGGACAGAGGATGTGAGGGTGTAAGGACAGAGGATGTGAGGGTGTAAGGACAGAGGATGTGAGGGTGTAAGGACAGAGGATGTGAGGGTGTAAGGACAGAGGATGTGAGGGTGTAAGGACAGAGGATGTGAGGGTGTAAGGACAGAGGATGTGAGGGTGTAAGGACAGAGGATGTGAGGGTGTAAGGACAGAGGATGTGAGGGTGTAAGGACAGAGGATGTGAGGGTGTAAGGACAGAGGATGTGAGGGTGTAAGGACAGAGGATGTGAGGGTGTAAGGACAGAGGATGTGAGGGTGTAAGGACAGAGGATGTGAGGGTGTAAGGACAGAGGATGTGAGGGTGTAAGGACAGAGGATGTGAGGGTGTAAGGACAGAGGATGTGAGGGTGTAAGGACAGAGGATGTGAGGGTGTAAGGACAGAGGATGTGAGGGTGTAAGGACAGAGGATGTGAGGGTGTAAGGACAGAGGATGTGAGGGTGTAAGGACAGAGGATGTGAGGGTGTAAGGACAGAGGATGTGAGGGTGTAAGGACAGAGGATGTGAGGGTGTAAGGACAGAGGATGTGAGGGTGTAAGGACAGAGGATGTGAGGGTGTAAGGACAGAGGATGTGAGGGTGTAAGGACAGAGGATGTGAGGGTGTAAGGACAGAGGATGTGAGGGTGTAAGGACAGAGGATGTGAGGGTGTAAGGACAGAGGATGTGAGGGTGTAAGGACAGAGGATGTGAGGGTGTAAGGACAGAGGATGTGAGGGTGTAAGGACAGAGGATGTGAGGGTGTAAGGACAGAGGATGTGAGGGTGTAAGGACAGAGGATGTGAGGGAATAAGGACAGAGGATGTGAGGGTGTAAGGACAGAGGATGTGAGGGTGTAAGGACAGAGGATGTGAGGGTGTAAGGACAGAGGATGTGAGGGTGTAAGGACAGAGGATGTGAGGGTGTAAGGACAGAGGATGTGAGGGTGTAAGGACAGAGGATGTGAGGGAAGGACAGAGGATGTGAGGGTAAGGACAGAGGATGTGAGGGTGTAAGGACAGAGGATGTGAGGGTGTAAGGACAGAGGATGTGAGGGTGTAAGGACAGAGGATGTGAGGGTGTAAGGACAGAGGATGTGAGGGTCTAAGGACAGAGGATGTGAGGGTCTAAGGACAGAGGATGTGAGGGTGTAAGGACAGAGGATGTGAGGGTGTAAGGACAGAGGAGGTGAGGGAATAAGGACAGAGGATGTGAGGGAATAAGGACAGAGGATGTGAGGGTGTAAGGACAGAGGATGTGAGGGTGTAAGGACAGAGGATGTGAGGGTGTAAGGACAGAGGAGGTGAGGGTGTAAGGACAGAGGATGTGAGGGAAGGACAGAGGATGTGAGGGTGTAAGGACAGAGGATGTGAGGGAAGGACAGAGGATGTGAGGGTCTAAGGACAGAGGATGTGAGGGTGTAAGGACAGAGGATGTGAGGGTGTAAGGACAGAGGAGGTGAGGGTGTAAGGACAGAGGATGTCTCATGTGTACAGATTGTAAAGCCCTCTGAGGCACATTTGTAATGTGTGATTCTGGGCTCTACAACATAAACTGAATTAACAATCAACGCCCCACAGTTCACAAAGACATGTCATCGCTATGAGAGCAGTGACGGCGACAGAGAGACAATAAAGGAGGAAAAGGGAAAAAGCAGCAGCTGGTCACAGTGTAGCAATGGAAACCGACCAGTTATATAATAAAACACAACAACAGCACCATCTGCCAGCAGAGACACGGTGTCCCCGTAAAGCCTGCATCACTGGAGGGTGGATGTCCGTAAACAGCCTTAACATCCAGTATTCATGGACCTGGAGGAAGAGGAGCTGGCTCTTCTTCAGGCTTGTTATCCCCGCTACCGACAACTTCAACCCGTTTCTCCCTAGAAAACTCTTACCTTTCTTCCTTCTCTTGCTTCTCTTCTGTCGTTGTCTCTTGTATATGTCTCAGTGTTTGTGGGTGTGGGTTTCCCGGGTCGGTGCTGATGTTGAGTCCTCCGTCCCGCTGCCTCTGTGGTGCTGAAGTGGACAGCGCACCGAGGAGCTCCGGGAACAAAAAGCCCCAGCACACTGCGCCTTTCCCGGCCCGCGTGAGCTGCAGCGCCCCCCTTCAGGCCCGGAGGACTGCTCCGGCAACTGCACTGCGACAGCACCACCTAGTGTAGTGAGGACATTCATGCTTCTGTATGGACGACATTGTCTTAATCATGGGCAACAGTGGGTTGGTTCACTTACATTACATTACATTACATTACAGTCATGTAGCATGACGCTTTTATCCAAAGCGACTTACAGGAAGTGTATTCAACATAGGTATTCAAGAGAACTACTAGCCACCAGTCATCAGTGCATCTCCTTTCTTAAACAAGCATCTTAAAGCATAAACCAGAGCAAAAGTACAGTGCAGAGGCAGATTACTACGAGAACAATAATTGCAACAGACTAATACGAATATAATAAGTGCTACAAACTACTACGAATAGGATAAGTGCAGTAAACAAATACAAATTCAATAGAAGATTGCAGCGAACTGATACAAATACAATAAGTGCAACAACTAATACAGAGGACACCATGTTTCTGTA
>NW_026550787.1:0-3197 GCF_027596085.1 Anoplopoma fimbria | reverse complement strand
TATAAACATACTCATTATATATAAACATACTCATAATATATAAACATACTCATTATATATAAACATACTCATAATATATAAACATACATTATATATAAACATACTCATTATATATAAACATAAATATATAAACATACTCATTATATATAAACATACTCATTATATAAAACATACTCATTATATATAAACATACATTATATATAAACATACTCATAATATATAAACATACTCATTATATATAAACATACTCATTATATATAAATACTCATATATATAAACATGCTCATTATATATAAACATACTCATTATATATAAACATACTCATTATATATAAACATACTCATTATATATAAACATACTCATTATATATAAACATACATTATATATAAACATGCTCATTATATATAAACATACTCATTATATATATAATATATAAACATAATAATATATAAACATACTCATTATATATAAACATACTCATATATATAAACATACATTATATATAAACATACTCATATATATAAACATACTCATTATATATAAACATACTCATTATATATAAACATACTCATTATATATAAACATACTCATTATATATAAACATACTCATTATATATAAACATACATACTCATTATATATAAACATACTCATAATATATAAACATACTCATCATATATAAACATACATTATATATAAACATACTCATAATATATAAACATACTCATTATATATAAACATACTCATTATATATAAACATACATACATTATATATAAACATACTCATTATATATAAACATACTCATTATATATAAACATACTCATTATATATAAACATACTCATTATATATAAACATACTTATTATATAAAACATACATTATATATAAACATACTCATTATATATAAACATGCTCATTATATATAAACATACATTATATATAAACATACTCATTATATATAAACATACTCATTATATATAAACATACATCATACTCATATATATAAACATACTCATTATATATAAACATACTCATTATATATAAACATACTCATTATATATAAACATACTCATTATATATAAACATACTCATTATATATAAACATATAAATAAACATACTCATTATATATAAACATACTCATTATATATAAACATACTCATTATATATAAACATACTCATTATATATAAACATACTCATTATATATAAACATACTCATTATATATAAACATACTCATATAAACATATATAAAAACATACTCATTATATATAAACATACTCATCATATATAAACATGCTTATTATATATAAACATACTCATTATATATAAACATGCTCATTATATATAAACATACTCATTATATATAAACATACTCATTATATATAAACATACTCATTATATATAAACATACTCATTATATATAAACATACTCATTATATATAAACATACTCATAATATATAAACATACTCATATATATATAAATATATAAACATACATTATATATAAACATACTCATTATATATAAACATACTCATAATATATAAACATACTCATAATATATAAACATACTCATATAAACATATATAATATATAAACATACATTATATATAAACATACTCATATATAAACATACTCATAATATATAAACATACTCATAATATATAAACATACTCATAATATATAAACATACTATATATAAACATACTCATAATATATAAAACATACATTATATATAAACATACTCATATATATAAACATACTCATTATATATAAACATACTCATTATATATAAACATACTCATAATATATAAACATACATTATATATTAACATACTATATATAAACATACTCATTATATATAAACATACTCATTATATATAAACATACTCATTATATATAAACATAATATATAAACATACTCATTATATATAAACATACTCATTATATATAAACATACTCATTATATATAAACATACTCATTATATATAAACATACTCATATATATAAACATACTCATATATATAAACATACTCATACATATATATAAACATACTCATTATATATAAACATACTCATTATATATAAACATACTCATTATATATAAACATACTCATTATATATAAACATACTCATTATATATAAACATACATTATATATAAACATACTCATTATATATAAACATACTCATTATATATAAACATACTCATTATATATAAACATACTCATTATATATAAACATACTCATTATATAAACATACTCATTATATATAAACATACTCATTATATATAAACATACTCATTATATATAAACATACTCATTATATATAAACATACTCATTATATATAAACATACTCATTATATATAAACATACTCATTATATATAAACATACTCATACTCATATATAAACATACTCATTATATATAAACATACTCATTATATATAAACATACTCATTATATATAAACATACTCATACTCATATATAAACATACTCATTATATATAAACATACTCATTATATATAAACATACTCATAATATATAAACATACTCATATATAAACATACTCATAATATATAAACATACTCATAATATATAAACATACTCATAATATATAAACATACTCATTATATATAAACATACTCATTATATATAAACATACTCATTATATATAAACATACTCATTATATATAAACATACTCATATATATAAACATACTCATTATAATTATATATAAACATACTCATTATATATAAACATACATTATATATAAACATACTCATTATATATAAACATACTCATTATATATAAACATACTCATTATATATAAACATACTCATTATATATAAACATACTCATTATATATAAACATACTCATTATATATAAACATACATTATATATAAACATACTCATTATATATAAACATACTCATTATATATAAACATACTCATTATATATAAACATACTCATTATATATAAACATACTTATATATAAACATACTATTATATATAAACATACTCATTATATATAAACATACTCATTATATATAAACATACTCATTATATATAAACATACTCATTATATATAAACATACTCATTATATATAAACATACTCATTATATATAAACATACTCATTATATATAAAACATACTCATTATATATAAACATACATTATATATAAACATACTCATTATATA
>NW_026550786.1:0-1036 GCF_027596085.1 Anoplopoma fimbria | reverse complement strand
GTAATGTAATGTGTACTGTAATGTAATGTAATATGTAATGTAATGTAATGTGTACTGTAATGTAATGTAATAAGATAAGATAAGATAATCCTTATCTTATCTTATTAATGTAATATGTACTGTAATGTAATATGTAATGTAATGTAATATGTAATGTAATATGTACTGTAATGTAATATGTACTGTAATGTAATGTAATATGTAATGTAATGTAATGTGTACTGTAATGTAATGTAATAAGATAAGATAAGTAATCCTTATCTTATCTTATTAATGTAATATGTACTGTAATGTAATATGTACTGTAATGTAATGTAATGTAATATGTACTGTAATGTAATGTGTACTGTGATGTAATATGTAATGTAATGTAATGTAATGTAATATGTAATGTAATGTAGTGTGTACTGTGCCTGTAGTACACCAGTCACATGCTTCTCTGACCCACAATCCTTTGCACCGCAGAAGGTCGGTCACATGACTGAAGAACAACTGATCGATTCATGGAACAATAAACTCAATAAGATGGAGATGTTTCATAAAACTACATTAAAGTATTTAATATACACGAAGAAGTTATTAAAGGCTGAAGAAGTAAAGAAGGACTACTGTGTAGAAACACTGTAGTATCAGCATGTAGTACATGTATGTAGTACATGTAGTACATGTAGTACATGTACTACACGTAGTACATGTAGGCACATGTACTACATGGCACTACATGTATGTACTACACGTAGTACATGTACTACACGTACTACATGTACTACATGTAGTACATGTAGTACATGTAGTACATGTAGTACATGTACTACATGTACTACATGTATGGTACATGTAGTGTCTAAGTGCCACATGCACTACATGTATGTACCACATGTGTGCATGTACTACATGTATGTACTACATGTAGTACATGTAGTACATACATGTACTACATGTACTACATGTATGTACATGTAGTACATGTAGTACATAATGTTCACATACATGTAGTACATGTACTACATGTATGTACATGTACTACATGTAGTAC
>NW_026550785.1:0-1268 GCF_027596085.1 Anoplopoma fimbria | reverse complement strand
TGTTGTCTCACCTGTCTCACTCTGTTGTTGTTGTCTCACCTGTCTCACTCTGTTGTTGTCTCACCTGTCTCACTCTCTGTTGTTGTTGTTGTCTCACCTGTCTCACTCTCTTGTTGTTGTCTCACCTGTCTCACTCTGTTGTTGTCTCACTCTGTTGTTGTTGTCTCACCTGTCTCACTCTGTTGTTGTCTCACCTGTCTCACTCTCTTGTTGTTGTCTCACCTGTCTCACTCTCTTGTTGTCTCACCTGTCTCACTCTCTTGTTGTTGTCTCACTCTCTTGTTGTTGTTGTTGTCTCACCTGTCTCACTCTGTTGTTGTTGTCTCACCTGTCTCACTCTCTGTTGTTGTCTCACCTGTCTCACTCTCTTGTTGTTGTTGTTGTTGTTGTTGTCTCACCTGTCTCACTCTCTTGTTGTTGTTGTTGTCTCACCTGTCTCACTCTGTTGTTGTTGTCTCACCTGTCTCACTCTGCTTGTTGTCTCACCTGTCTCACTCTCTTGTTGTTGTCTCACCTGTCTCACTCTCTTGTTGTCTCACCTGTCTCACTCTCTTGTTGTTGTCTCACTCTCTTGTTGTTGTTGTTGTCTCACCTGTCTCACTCTGTTGTTGTTGTCTCACCTGTCTCACTCTGTTGTTGTCTCACCTGTCTCACTCTCTTGTTGTTTTGTTGTCTCACCTGTCTCACTCTCTTGTTGTTGTCGTTGTCTCACCTGTCTCACTCTGTTGTTGTTGTCTCACCTGTCTCACTCTGTTGTTGTCTCACCTGTCTCCCTCTGTTGTTGCCGTCTCACCTGTCTCACTCTCTTGTTGTTGTCTCACTCTCTTGTTGTTGTCTCACTCTGTTGTTGTTGTCGTCTCACCTGTCTCTACTCTGTTGTCTCACCTGTCTCACTCTCTTGTTGTTGTCTCACCTCTCTTGTTGTTGTCTCACCTGTCTCACTCTCTCGTTGTCTCACCTGTCTCACTCTCTTGTTGTCTCACCTGTCTCACTCTCTTGTTGTCTCACCTGTCTCACTCTCTTGTTGTTGTCTCACTCTGTTGTCTCACCTGTCTCACTCTCTTGTTGTTGTCTCACCTGTCTCACTCTCTTGTTGTCTCACCTGTCTCCCTCTCTTGTTGTTGTCTCACCTGTCTCACTCTCTTGTTGTTGTCTCACCTGTCTCACTCTCTTGTTGTTGTCTCACTCTCTTGTCTCACCTGTCTCCCTCTCTTGTTGTCTCACCTGTCTCACTCTTGTTGTTGTCTCACTCTGTTGTCTCACTCTCT
>NW_026550784.1:0-2028 GCF_027596085.1 Anoplopoma fimbria | reverse complement strand
CTCACCTGTCTCACTCTGTTGTTGTTGTCTCACCTGTCTCACTCTGTTGTTGTCTGTTGTTGTTGTCTCACCTGTCTCACTCTGTTTGTTGTTGTCTCACCTGTCTCACTCCTGTTGTTGTCTCACTCTGTTGTTGTTGTCTCACCTGTCTCCTCACCTGTCTCACTCTCTTGTTGTTGTCTCACCTGTCTCACTCTGTTGTTCACCTGTCTCACTCTGTTGTTGTCTCACTCTCTTGTTGTTGTTGTTGTTGTTGTCTCACCTGTCTCACTCTCTTGTTGTTGTCTCACCTGTCTCACTCTCTTGTTGTTGTCTCACTCTCTTGTTGTTGTCTCACCTGTCTCACTCTGTTGTTGTCTCACCTGTCTCACTCTCTTGTTGTTGTTGTTGTTGTCTCACCTGTCTCACTCTCTTGTTGTTGTTGTCTGTTGTTGTTGTCTCACCTGTCTCACTCTTGTTGTTGTCTCACCTTTGTTGTTGTCTCACTCTGTGTTGTTGTCTCACCTGTCTCACTCTGTTGTCTCACCTGTCTCACTCTCTTGTTGTTGTCTCACCTGTCTCACTCTCTTGTTGTCGTCTCACTCTATTGTTGTTGTCTCACCTGTCTCACTCTCTTGTTGTCTCACCTGTCTCACTCTCTTGTTGTTGTTTCACCTGTCTCACTCTCTTGTTGTTGTCTCACTCTCTTGTTGTTGTCTCACTCTCTTGTTGTTGTCTCACCTGTCTCACTCTCTTGTTGTCTCACCTGTCTCACTCTCTTGTTGTTGTCTCACCTGTCTCACTCTGTTGTTGTCTCACCTGTCTCACTCTCTTGTTGTTGTTGTTGTTGTCTGTCTCACCTGTTGTTGTTGTTGTCTCACTCTCTTGTTGTTGTTGTTCACCTGTCTCACTAGCTGTCTCACTCTGTTGTTGCCGTCTCACCTGTCTCACTCTCTTGTTGTTGTCTCACTCTCTTGTTGTTGTCTCACTCTGTTGTTGTTGTCTCACCTGTCTCACTCTGTTGTCTCACTCTCTTGTTGTTGTCTCACTCTCTTGTTGTTGTCTCACCTGTCTCACTCTCTCGTTGTCTCACTCTCTTGTCTCACTGTCTCACTATCTGTTGTTGTCTCACCTGTCTCACTCTCTTGTTGTTTGTCTCACTCTCACTCTCTTGTTGTTGTCTCACTCTCTTGTTGTTGTCTCACTCTGTTGTCTCACCTGTCTCACTCTCTTGTTGTCTCACCTGTCTCACTCTCTTGTTGTTGTCTCACTCTCTTGTTCCCTCTCTTGTTGTCTCACCTGTCTCACTCTCTTGTTGTCTCACCTGTCTCACTCTGTTGTTGCCGTCTCACCTGTCTCACTCTCTTGTTGTTGTCTCACTCTGTTGTTGTTGTCTCACCTGTCTCACTCTGTTGTCTCACTCTCTTGTTGTTGTCTCACCTGTCTCACTCTCTCGTTGTCTCACCTGTCTCACTCTCTTGTTGTCTCACCTGTCTCACTCTCTTGTTGTTGTCTCACCTGTCTCACTCTCTTGTTGTTGTCTCACTCTCTTGTTGTTGTCTCACTCTCTTGTTGTCTCACCTGTCTCACTCTCTTGTTGTTGTCTCACTCTGTTGTCTCACCTGTCTCACTCTCTTGTTGTCTCACCTGTCTCCCTCTCTTGTTGTTGTCTCACCTGTCTCACTCTCTTGTTGTTGTTGTCTCACCTGTCTCACTCTGTTGTTGTTGTCTCACCTGTCTCACTCTGTTGTTGTTGTCTCACCTGTCTCACTCTCTTGTTGTTGTCTCACTCTCTTGTTGTTGTCTCACCTGTCTCACTCTCTTGTTGTCTCACCTGTCTCACTCTGTTGTTGCCGTCTCACCTGTCTCACTCTCTTGTTGTTGTCTCACTCTCTTCTTGTTGTCTCACCTGTCTCCCTCTCTTGTTGTTGTCTCACCTGTCTCACTCTGTTGTTGTTGTCTCACCTGTCTCCCTCTCTTGTTGTTGTCTCACTCTGTTGTCTCACCTGTCTCACTCTCTTGTTGTCTCACCTGTCTCACTCTCTTGTT
>NW_026550782.1:0-2258 GCF_027596085.1 Anoplopoma fimbria | reverse complement strand
CTGTTGTAGGGGCAGCTGTTGTAGGTGCTATTGTAGGGGCAGCTGTTGTAGGTGCAGCTGTCGTTGGTGCGGATGTTGTAGGGGCTGCAGTTGTAGGTGCTACAGTTGTAGGAGCAGCTGTTGTAGCAGTTGTAGGTGCTGTTGTAGGGGCAGCTGTTGTTGGGCAGCTGTTGTTGGTGCAGCTGTTGTTGGGGCAGCTGTTGTTTGTGCGGCTGTGGTAGGGGCAGCTGTTGTAGGGGCAGCTGTTGTAGGTGCTACAGTTGTAGGAGCAGCTGTTGTCGGAGCAGTTGTTGTTGGTGCAGCTGTTGTTGGCGCGACTGTTGTAGGGGCAGCTGTTGTTGGTCTAGCTGTTGTAGGGGCAGCTGTCGTAGGTGCGGCTGTCGTTGGTGCGGATGTTGTAGGGGCTGCAGTTGTAGGTGCTACAGTTGTAGGGGCAGCTGTTGTAGGGGCAGCTGTTGTAGGTGCTACAGTTGTAGGAGCAGCTGTTGTAGGAGCAGCTGTTGTTGGTGCAGCTGTTGTAGGGGCAGCTGTTGTAGGTGCAGCTGTTGTGTTGTAGCTGTTGTAGGTGCTACAGTTGTTGGAGCAGCTGTTGTAGGAGCAGCTGTTGTTGGTGCAGCTGTTGTTGGTGCAGCTGTTGTTGGTGCGGCTGTTGTAGGGGCAGCTGTTGTTGGTGCAGCTGTTGTTGGGGCAGCTGTTGTTGGTGCAGCTGTTGTAGGAGCAGCTGTTGTCGGTGCAGCTGTTGTCGGTGCAGCAGTTGTTGGTGCAGCTGTTGTTGGTGTAGCTGTTGTTTGGGCAGCTGTTGTAGGAGCAGCTGTTGTAGGGGCAGCTGTTGTTGGGTGCTACAGTTGTAGGAGCAGCTGTTGTAGGAACAGCTGTTGTTGGTGCGGCTGTTGTAGGGGCAGCTGTTGTAGGGACGGCTGTCGTAGGTGCGGCTGTCGTAGGTGCGGCTGTTGTAGGGGCAGCTGTCGTAGGTGCGGCTGTCGTTGGTGCGGATGTTGTAGGGGCTGCAGTTGTTGGTGCAGCTGTTGTAGGAGCAGCTGTTGTAGGTGCTACAGTTGTAGGAGCAGCTGTTGTCGGAGCAGCTGTTGTTGGTGCAGCTGTTGTTGGTGCGGCTGTTGTAGGGGCAGCTGTTGTTGGGGCAGCTGTTGTAGGAGCAGCTGTTGTCGGTGCAGCTGTTGTCGGTGCAGCAGTTGTTGGTGCAGCTGTTGTTGGTGTAGCTGTTGTTTGGGCAGCTGTTGTAGGAGCAGCTGTTGTAGGGGCAGCTGTTGTAGGTGCTACAGTTGTAGGAGCAGCTGTTGTAGGAGCAGCTGTTGTTGGTGCGGCTGTTGTAGGGGCAGCTGTTGTAGGGGCGGCTGTCGTAGGTGCGGCTGTTGTAGGGGCAGCTGTTGTTGGGGCAGCTGTTGTTTGTGCGGCTGTTGTTGGCGCGACTGTTGTAGGGGCAGCTGTTGTTGGTGCAGCTGTTGTAGGGGCAGCTGTCGTAGGTGCGGCTGTCGTTGGTGCGGATGTTGTAGGGGCTGCAGTTGTAGGTGCTACAGTTGTAGGAGCAGCTGTTGTAGGTGCTACAGTTGTAGGAGCAGCTGTTGTCGGAGCAGCTGTTGTTGGTGCAGCTGTTGTTGGTGCAGCTGTTGTTGGTGCGGCTGTTGTAGGGGCAGCTGTTGTTGGGGCAGCTGTTGTAGGTGCTACAGTTGGAGGAGCAGCTGTTGTAGGAGCAGCTGTTGTTGGTGCAGCTGTTGTTGGTGCAGCTGTTGTAGGGGCAGCTGTCGTAGGTGCGGCTGTCGTTGGTGCGGATGTTGTAGGGGCTGCAGTTGTAGGTGCAGCTGTTGTAGGGTCAGCTGTTGTTGGTGCAGCTGTTGTAGGGGCAGCTGTTGTTGGTGCAGCTGTTGTTGGTGCAACTGTTGTTGGCGCGACTGTTGTAGGGGCAGCTGTTGTTGGGGCAGCTGTTGTTGGTGTTGCTGTTGTTTGGGCAGCTGTTGTAGGGGCAGCTGTTGTAGGGGCGGCTGTCGTAGGTGCGGCTGTTGTAGGGGCAGCTGTTGTTGGCGCGACTGTTGTAGGGGCAGCTGTTGTTGGTGCAGCTGTTGTAGGGGCAGCTGTAGGTGCTGTCGTATGTTGTAGGGGCTGCAGTTGTAGGTGCTACAGTTGTAGGAGCAGCTGTTGTAGGTGCAGCTGTTGTTGGGGCAGCTGTTGTTGGCGCGACTGTTGTAGGGGCAGCTGTTGTTGGGGCAGCTGTTGTTGGGGCAGCAGTTGTTGGTGCAGGTGTT
>NW_026550781.1:0-1652 GCF_027596085.1 Anoplopoma fimbria | reverse complement strand
CCAGTGCGATAGTGAGTTATGAAAAACAAGAATTGCATATTCACACATGAACAAATATTGTATATGATATATGGTTATTGGTGCAAATGTGTTAATAGATAGCACAATACAGTCAAAGTAAAAACATTAATATTTATATTAGAACATCTAAAATAAAGCATCTCAGCTTTATTTCCTAATATTCTCTTGAGTCATTTTTAAAGAAAGCAATTGCAGGATATTGTTGTATTAACAATAACTAAACTGCAGGTGCTTAAAACTACTTTCTGTCAGTTTAACGATTATAAATAAAATACTTTTTTAAGACCCTTTAAGACTACACAATGCACTTTAATACCATGATTTCATGATCATACTAGCGTAAGCATGAAAGTATGGTGGAACACCAAGTATGAACTCACTCTATTTAATATTTGGTCAATATCAACCTGTTTTTTCCTTCTAACTCCTGAGGGTCAGTGGAAATACAGATTATTTAAAGTTAATAATTGCATCATATTGTTGTAATAAAGACAAATAAACTGCAAGTGCTGCCTTATACAGGGTTTCTGTAGGATTCTACCATGTTAAATGTAAGACTTTTATGATCTTTTTAATACCACACAATGAACTTTAATACCGGCTTATGAAAAACAGTCACGAGCATACAGCCTAAATAGGTGGTAACTTTTAAAGAAATGTTGTGACACCAGTTATTATGCACCAGATCTCAGGAGAAAGGCTTTAAGCTCTGTTAATTTCCTGGGTCATTAGCATGGCATACTCCTATCTTTCATTCTATGAAACAGATACAACACACAATGAACTTTAATGAAACAGGTTCCTGGGGCATTCCAACTAGGTGAGTGTTAAAAGAAGTTTGGCCAGTGCGATAGTGAGTTATGAAAAACAAGAATTGCATATTCACACATGAACAAATATTGTATATGATATATGGAGTTATTGGTGCAAATGTGTTAATAGATAGCACAATACAGTCAAAGTAAAAACATTAATATTTATATTAGAACATCTAAAAATAAAAAGCATCTCAGCTTTGTTCCTAATATTCTCTTGAGTCATTTTAAAGAAAGCAATTGCAGGATATTGTTGTATTAACAATAACTAAACTGCAGGTGCTTAAAACTACTTTCTGTCAGTTTAACGATTATAAATAAAATACTTTTTAAGACCCTTTTAAGACTACACAATGCACTTTAATACCATGATTTCATGATCATACTAGCGTAAGCATGAAAGTATGGTGGAACACCAAGTATGAACTCCATCCATCCATCCATCTTCCGTAACCGCTTATCCAGTTAAGGGTCGCGGGGTTGCTGGAGCCGATCCCAGCTGTCAATGGGCGAAGGCAGGGTACACCCTGGACAGGTCGCCAGCCTATCACAGGGCTGACATATATAGACAGACAACCATTCACACTCTACATCCACACCTACGGGCAATTTCAGAGTCATCAATTAATCTAACCTGCATGTCTTTGGACTGTGGGAGGAAGCCGGAGAACCCGGAGAGAACCCACACTGACACGGGGAGAACATGCAAACTCCACACAGAAGGTTGTCTGGCCCGGGAATTGAACCCAGGCCCCTCTTGCTGTGAGGCGACAGTGCTAACCACTACACCACCGTGCAGCCCCAAGTATGAACTCA
>NW_026550780.1:0-18263 GCF_027596085.1 Anoplopoma fimbria | reverse complement strand
GATCATATTGGCCAAAGTATGAAAGTATGATGGAACACCAGGAGAGAGGATACAGCTTCAAATAATTGATATTATATCACGTTTTCCGTACTTCCAAGCAGTATACAAGAATAATTCTTAACGATATAATAAATTAAATACATGTTTGTATGAAAGAACTGTTTAAATAAAAAGTGAAATATATCATATATTTGATTGATTGTCAGTTTCAGTGCCCTTCCTGTTTCATTTCACAGCATTCTAATTCCACATGTAGTTCAGCTACTCTGACAAAGTGCTGCCATCATAAAAACCTTTAGCACTTGATAGTGAATGCGGTTCCATGGGAGCCTGCATGGACTGAAATAAAAATTAATATAATAATATAATAAAAAGTTAAGGCAGCGGTTACTTTCATGCACTGTTTGATCTTTTACAATCTTGAGACATGAACCACCTTCTTTTAAATGACAATTAACTTGTTGTCACTTCAGTCATGAGTTCCAAGAATTCGATTTGTATTATCTGGCTTATCAGGGCCATCAAAAGAGACAGGTCGGGTTTATCTCTATAACAACTTGATTCAGTCATTTAACAGTTCTTATAAGGGACCAGATTGCTTATAAGGAGAGCTTAGGGGAGTATTGTTGGTTCAGCAGGCTTTCCTCAGCAAAGTGAATGAATCAAAGGTAAATACACACAGCAGCAGGCTGCTCAGAGACATTTACTGTGTGAGCAAAGTTATGACCTAAAGCATATAATCAAAAACAGAACCTATAACGCACTCTTATTGGCCCAACAAACTGTCGTTCATAGCCCCTGATCAGAGGTCTATGAGACTATGATATTTATGTCCTTGTCAATCGAAAAAGTATACTCAAACACCCCTGTTTATCTATATGACAGCATTAAATACAGCAAATTAGTGTTGCATGCAAGAGAATGTTTGTTGATATAATACTTTGTGGTCAGCAGCCGTTTCCATGTGTAAACATATGTCGCAATATAAGCAGCTGAATTAGATGTAGACTACTTTCAATATACAAACATAAGTAATATCAAGGTGAATGTAAAGAACAGTTACTCCTGAGGCGCTACATAAATGGAGAAGGGCAGAAAGTTTGATAAACCTCTTCTAATAACTACAATTTATAAATAATAAAGGAACAGTTGCATTTGTAGAGTCCTCCCATAGTTTCACATTATTCCATCTTTGTGTCCCGCCTCTTTCATGTTGTGGGTGCTGAAAAGACTTCTGCAAAGGATACACCGGTTTTTCCTAGCTTTTAGCTCCTCCAGCTTTTTTGTCATATAATGACATAATCGTTTTGTTTTGTACTTGTTGTGATATATTGATTAAGTTGAAAAGCCTACTGATGTTGTTCGAAGCATGTCTGTTGTTTATGAAGCCAGTCTGGTCAGGGGTGAATTAGCATAGATGTTGCTGTCTGTATTCTAGTGGCAAGTGTTTTGGTAATATTTTTAAGTCAATATTGATTTGTGAGAGAGGACGGTAGCTGGAAGGGTGCGTTGGGTCTTTATTAGGTTTTGATAATCATCACAGCGGTATTCGTATGCATTGTGAAGGTATCTTAAATTTGTGCGCCTGCTCTGTAAAATAGTTATGATAAAATATCCCAGAAGTGCTTGTAGAATGAAGCCGAAATTCCATCTGGTCCAGGTGATTTAGAATTAGACATTTTCTTCGGGCTTTTTTTAGTTCTTCAGCGTTAAGGAGTGTCTCTTGTTTGGACCATGCCTTGAACAAGTACAATGCTTTAAAGGTAAGTTAATCTCTATTCATCCAGTCAAAGGCCCTTTGAAAGTCAACAAAATATGCAAAGTGAATTTGCCTTTTTCAATTCTAGTTCTAATAATATATGATACTTAGCAAAAACAACAACACCGAAAAAGTTCAGACAGTTCGGCACCATGGAAACAACCACAACAATGGTGCACATACCTGTGGGTGAGGTCCATAGTATGTTATTGGTCTCATACATGAAATCTGTTCTACTAAATACTTGGTGCAAACACGCTGCAACAATGGATTAATGCTTCAAAAAGAAATACTTGTGGTTAAAAGGAGGCAAGTCAGTGGGCCTAAATCAGTCTGCATCAATCTATGAATGAATGTTTGTGATTAATACAGAATCTGCTTTCCACAGCTACTTCATAGGCTACTGTATGAAAAGCTCCTTCAGTTCATCAAATCACTGCAGCATCTGAAGGTATAGATATTTTGATAAATCCGTGGGAAGTGCCACGCAGAGTGCAGTGCTATTATGCACTGAAGGTGAGGTCCCTCTCCGGCACCAACAGGTGTGTATGCTGGATTGATGTGATTTGTTTCCATGTTGCCGAACTCATGCAGACGTACATTTCTTTACCTGACAACAAAACCGTTTTGCGAGATCTCTTTACAGGGTATTTTGGAATATTCTTTTCAATCCACCACTTTTTCCCCTCCATGTCCCCTCCAAGGCTCTATAGGTACAGATTTTTATGATCGATACAGGCTTGTTTCTTTCTAAAACCATGCTGCTCATCAACAAGATATTCTCCTATTTCCAAATACTGCATGAGTTTCTTATTCTGAATACAAGAATACAATTTGTAAGCTGTGCTCGGATGCTAATGTCTCTCATATTAAGGGATATTCTCGGGTCATTCTTTGATGAATTTGGCACAGGCTTAATGGACTTGTATCATGTTGACAGGACTATACTATATTCATATGTCTACAAAAAGACATTTGGTATGCCTTTTATTTCGAATCCTTTCTTCAGTTTTGCTTTGTCTACAGCCCCTTAGACTTCTTCTATAGTAATGTCGTGGGTCAGAAATTTGAATTTGGGCTATACCAAGAGTGTTTTTTGCCAGCTCCAACTGACATTTTGTAGTAAAAGAAGATATTTTAAGAACACGTTATCACAATCGGGTAGAATATGGTCCCCTGAAAATAAATCAAATAAAGTCTTTCTCCCATTTTCCAAGCACAACCTCTTTTTGTTTTCAAAGTCACAATTATCTAGAATACGTTCCATGGATAATTCTTTAATTTCTTAAAGCCCAATTTATTTTTTCATTTCCAGAATTGTTGTAATCGATCCAGCTGTAATAACTTCGGCTTAGTTATCGATCCTGCCAAAATGCCTGTCCTCCTCTGAACTGCCTTTTAGTCGAGCCATATACTCTTATCAAAGATAAACTGAGTAAGCCTGTATTGTTCCCTAAGTTAACTTCTGGTCAATTTGTCCTTACATTTTGAGAATTGCCTTTCAGCCTGTCTTTTACCATTCTAAATTCATATGATTGAGTTATTGATTTGTGTTCCTTTCTGACTTCTGAGGTTTTGTAAATGGTGATGTATTCATTAATTTGCACATTATGTCACAAATAAATCCATACCAATTGTATATATCTTTTTTTATTATCGCCTTCCAATTTACTAGTAAGTTCCAGCAGAGTAAGACACATTTTAGAAGAAGGAAACTGTTTGGAAATATTCTCTCCATTTTTTGTTGGTGTGAACACTGAATCAACTTCAGAAGAATACATCTCAATAGTAACATTCACTTTAAATTTGAAGATTTACAGAGAATGGTCTGGTACCCTACATTGCTCCCCTATAAGCTCGAAACAGACAGGGTTATTCAAAGGCTCGGATTTGGTTACCATTTTTATTTCAATATAAGTGTCCAGACATTCCTAGGGGGTTATTATAAAAATCCATCACATATTTTCCTCTTGATGATATAGATGTAAAATTGTTGTTTGTTAGATTTATTCTGCCATTTAAACGCTGTATTTTCAGACCCTGAGAATTTAATGGAGCGATTCTCCATGGCTGTTTATTCATAGGCCACTTGAGAGAAAATTTTACTAATGTGTGTATAATGTGGGTTTAGGTAATACTCATCCATCCATCGAACAATCCATTATCTTTAACTGCTTATCCCTCTCAAGGTAGCTTAATGACTGAGAGTACCAGGATGCATTGCGCGCAAGTGGCAAGTCTCGCTGTTGCACAAACTCTCTTTAAGTCTGATAAATAAACATTTTAAACCCACAAAATCCCAATAGAGGAACACCTTAATGGAAACTTACAACCATAGACCTTCTGAATTCCAGTTTCTCACATACACTGCCCTAACTCATTGTAAAACACACTTAATTCAAACTGGATGGAAACAAAATATTTTCCCTTGATGTTTCTCACCGCTTTGCCAGCTGCTAGCTGAGCAGCTGCCCTGAAGCAGCGGCTTGTTGGCAGCTCTAAATCATTTTCAGGAGGCAGACCATTAAATTAGTAAATTACAATGACAAAAATGTTGTCCTTCCTTGCCACAAAAGGCGTCACTTTCACGTCACTGGATTTAGAAGGAACAGCGTATGTTGCACTGTCTCCTAGCTGTGTACCAGAGATACAAAAAATATTGGCAAGAACTGCAGTTTTTTTTACATTATTAGGAGCAGCCAGTAAATCAACAAGCATTCTCCAGTTCTCTGATCATGATCAACATGATCAGCACAACTCACAACAGAAAATGCATGATGTCTTCTACGTATAGATCGAGAATAAGAAAAATAGGCAAAAATGGCTTCAACATTTATCCATAACTCTAAGATATAGATATAAGGTTAAAAAAAATGGTGAGTTTTCCTTTTAAAAGAGTCACATAATGCTCTGCAATACATGTTGAAAGAACTGTTGTTTTTCATATTTTACCTGCTTTACCACTGCAAGTGAACAAATAGGCATGAGAAGTAAGTAAATAATAGGAAACTTCATTAGTGAGTGAGCTCATGGAAAAACACATTTGGTGTAATGGCTCCCCCTGTTGATGAATATGGGTGTACTTGAGTACAATTTTTTTCTTTTGAGATTGACAGAACAATATGTATACAAAGGGCCATGGGATTTGAGTTGTATTATCTATCTATCTATCCATCTATATATGTATCCATCCATCCATCTACCCTTCTGTTTGTCTGTCTATCTGTCTAGAGAGAGAGAGAGAGAGAGAGAGAGAGAGAAAGAGAAAAAAATAAAACCAAAATAAATTAAACAGGTGCTATGTGTATTATGAATTTACCAAAATATTTAGTTGTAACATATGCAATTGCGGCACCATGTTACATAAGTTTGACAAAAAGGTTTGAAGTCAGTCCATTATATTTATGTTTGTGGAATTTCTCCATTAATAAAATCAACTGTAAACAATATATTTATCCATACTGTTACTTTTAAGTTTGATTATTTTTTACTTTGTAAAATCTTCCATCCAGAATATTTTTGAGTAAATGTAATAAAAGAAACAATTTTTGGATGGCCTATTTAAGAAGTCGACAATATGTTTTGGTATTTTCATGCACCTGCAACCTGGTACTCAATGATTTACATTTAAACATATACTAAAATTATGATGTATGGACTGGAATATAGCAGGCTTCAAATGTTATTAGAAATTACTCATTTTTATGCCATGGACATTAGCATAGACGCTATTGCTGGCTTGACAGTAGTCCAGCAGCACAAGGAAGGATGCAATGATGAGACTGAACTTACTCCACTTGAAACTTCTTTAAATGAAGAGAAAGTGAAGTAAGACTTTTGTTTTTTGTAACATTTTTGTTATGAACTTATTTCTTATATTTGAGGCGTATTTTCAAGTCCAGTTCCCCAAAGTACAAAAACAGCAATGATATTATCAAAAACAAACGGTTTTTGTTTGTCACATTACTCCATTTTTTCTTATGCACTGCCCATTTGCGAGATCACCTGTCAATCACATCTCAATCAAAGAGTTTGGATTGTCCTCTTAACTTGTAAAATACAAAAGCAGTGCAAAAACACCATGTCTTTTTTCATTCAACAACATGGACTAGTTAAACGCAGTGTGAGCAATGTTTCCAATTTTAGCATTGACCTAACCTGTTTTTAGAATTAAATTCCTTTTTGGTGGGTGGGGGTACCTTATATATCAGAATACTGAAACGTGGTGTGTATCTGCAGGTTCAATGAAACTTAAAAATGTATCCTACCTTGGCCCAAGATAATAAGCTCATACGGACAAGCATATTTAACCATAATGGCTTACTCTCAAATTACATGTCAAAATACTGTAGTCAGATTGGAGCTAAAACCTGACAGCTTTACAACTTACAGTTTATGCTTAACTGGCATGAAACTATAACCTGATATTCGAGACATTCTTCCTATATAAAGCTGGGCCTCCTTTCTTTCGCCACAGATTTTCCCTGTCTTCTGTCTGTCCACTTTGGGTTGGACAATAATGAGATATTGTTGCCTGATTAACTTCTCCTCATCTGATCAAACATCAATAACTTTAGCTTTCATGAATAATTTAGAATATAAATTTACCAATCCCATGATGTTTACCCTGTTGGTACGATCAGATAATAGTGTGCACAATAAGATGTACCATAACCTTGTCATCCAGAAAACTAGGAGCACTGATGTTCTCAGTTAAGATCTATGGGACTTAACAATATCATGAAAGAATACTGCGTTGCTGTTTTTGTTGACCTTACAAAGGCCTTTGATTCTGTGGACCATATAATTCTGCTATACAGGCTTAAGGAAATGGGTCTATCAGAGGGTGGTCTGGCATGGTTTAACAGCTATTTTTCTGCGTATACAAAGTAACTGGTTCTAAATTGACATATCTGGTTAATTAAAGGTAAAATAAAGAAAATGTAAATCATGCACCAGTTTTATTTTAGGTTCAGTTTGATAATACAAAGAGGTCTTACAGAAGAATCAAGCATTATACCCAAAAAAAATTCCGCTCTTGTTGTGGATTTGTAAGAGTGTTAAAGTCTTTGTTGAGCTGGAGTGATAATCAATGATGGTGATTGAGAATGGCTTTGTTGGCTGGCTGTCAATCCAGGGAAGGGGATCCTTCTTCATGTGCTCTTCCCGAAGTTTTCTTCCATTTTTCTTTTGTCTTTCTTAAGTTTTTCCTTATCTGAATCGATGATGTTAGGACAGAGGTTGTCCCAT
Source organism: Anoplopoma fimbria (assembly GCF_027596085.1). Taxonomy (NCBI): domain Eukaryota; kingdom Metazoa; phylum Chordata; class Actinopteri; order Perciformes; family Anoplopomatidae; genus Anoplopoma; species Anoplopoma fimbria. The sequence goes on along the minus strand of NW_026550780.1, from coordinate 11,254 downwards.
GCTGTACAGATTGTAAAGGCCCTTGAGGCACATTTGTGATTTGTGATATTGGACTCTATTAATAGACTTGACTTGAAGTTTATTGACCTGTATAATGTTAAGGTGAAATTACATTTCTGGACATAATGAGACAAGTTTGATAGTCTGTACATATATTTAATGGAAACATTTTTCCTGATGTTTTGTGTGATTGACACTTTTGTGGAATATACAGAATACACATATGCATGATGACATAAAAAGACAAATCAGAAAGGTGACTGGATATTGTTTCTGACATCATAGATGAATGCTTTGACTTTTGACAAATTTGACTAGTAACAACAGTTATAAAGACCTTATTTTTACTGTTAGCATTACTAATGTTTATTTCATCTAATCCCTTAGGTAATTTCAATTAGTAACCTACTTTTATTGAGGCCTCTACAATTTTACTACATTTAAACTTTTGTTACATGATCCAAGTTCACCTTCCTTCGGTGATGCATATGTGCGTATACATAAAAATACATTAGGTTTTTTTTCCTAAGCACAATGACACAAATAACTGAATGGAATTAATCCACATAGATAATTAAATGTGTGCAGTGCTAAAAGACAACAGTCTCCACTCCCTGAGTATAATAGTATCCAAAAGGAGAAATTGCATAATGAAAAGAAAACCTTCAGTTAACAGATACATTCTTTTTAACAAGACCTGAATCATAAAACAAAACTTAAACTTAAAATTGGTTGTGATTTTAAACATAATTTGCTCTGTTATTTGTCCCTTATATTGGCATTTTAGCCAAATCAATTATTTAATATTACTCTATCTTACCATTTTTAACGTTTGTTTTTAAAATTGACCCAATACTTTCTGAGGTAAGATCTAAAGTTATGTAACAGTATTATGGTACAATTTAGTTTGAATTAGTTTTTTTCAGCTGTTCACTTATATCTGACCAGCTGCGGGATTTGCTGAAAATGCCTCAGTGAGGCCTTTATGATAGGATATTTTAAAGCTGCTACTAATCAATGTTTTTATTTTATCAATTGATTAAATTAGGCTATGTAAATGAAACAATTCACTTAAAGTCCCTCCTCCACACCAGCAACCACTTGTTGTCTCTGAGGCTACACTTTGTAGTTGATATTGTCACACCCCCTCTCCCTGCTGTGCTGAGCAAATATCAGCGCTGACACCAGGAACTATGTCTTTGGTATAAAGTTGTCTTAATGTAAACTGTTCTTCATGACCAGGCGGCGACCTGATAATATAAGCCAATGTGGAAGTGCCTTTAACTTGCATTCTTTCTAAAGGCCATAAAGGGGAGACGCCACTAGTCTCAAGAAGAAGTAATATTGTGCAAGAAAATTACCCTACTTCTCACTTGATTTATTTAGACTAAAATAGACCATAAAGCAGGATATGCTTTAGGCTGTGGCTACCTTGTTATTGACAGGTCGCTACCAAGGCCCTGTCTGGTTTGGGAGTTGTCTGTGTTTTTGACTTAGAACGTGAACCCTTTTACAGTGTGTTTTCAGTTCACTTAAGTCAATTGTTACATTTTGATTGCCTAAAAATGTTGTTGAGCATTCGATTGTACTTAGTGCAACCTTCTCATGTCACTTCTGGTTTCAAAAAAACTAGATAGTGACAGTCAAAAACCAAGATGGCAACGGCCACAATGCTGAACTCAAGGCATAAAAACCTTAGTCCACAAACCAATGAGTGATGTCACATCCACTTAAAAGCTTAAGACCAAGGGCCATTGGGATGCTGCTATTTTCTTCCCGACCAAACCTGAATAACTTACCCTATTGAGAATAGTTGATTGTGAAACCAAGTTTTAGGAAATAATAGGACAGGGTTTGATTATCTGTATACCTTTAGTGCCTTTATTGGAAGCATTTTCAATATAATGTGAAACACTTTTTTATACACTTTGACGTTAGTCAATTGTCAGTTTTTGTATTCTGATCATCAACAAGACCTAGTATTTTTTGTTTAAAAAGTTGTTTAAAAATACAGGTAAGCTCACAAAATACACGTAGGTATGATTATATAAATACATATACATATAAATAAGAAAATTGATTATCATACAGGGCATTATAAAGGTAGTATATAATCATAGCACAATAAGTGAAAGTTTTATGTGTGGTGTGTCTAATATTTAAGGTTTAAATTCTTATTACTCTCATTTTTAAGCAAATAATTAAAGTGATAACTTGTTTTGTTTCAGTAGACTAGATGCTTAAAGTTGTGTATTCATGGACGGGCATTTTGGGACATCAAACATAGAAGTTCTAGTAAAGGTCTGTGCCATCAAGGTTGAATAGATTTGCCGTTACAGTCAACTTTCATTATGTGTGATCACAAACTTTGAATTTCTTTCCAAGCCATATTATTGTCCTCTTGGATTTTTAATGACAACAACATTTTTTATCACTATTTTTACAATAGTGATAAAAGTCTTATTTCACATTGACATTACCCCTGCACTATTGCTGGCTTGACAGTAGCCATGACAATAGCACCAAGAGGGATGCTGTGATGAGACTGATCTTGTGGCTTACTCCACTAGATACTTCTGTAAATTTTGAGAAAACAAGACATTGGTTTAACAAATACAATAACAGATCTTGAATATTTAAATAAATCTGCTGAGGTAGTATTCAATATTGCTTACGTGTGCCATCCACAGAAATGGAGGTTGTGTCAATGTTGAAAGCTGTGATGTTTGAAGCTGAAGCAACCAAAACTTTTTCAATCTCAGTGCCATTTGGAACAGATGTGGATGAAAATCCAACATTCATGCTGTTGATGATTGATCCATTACTGCAAAAGGAATTACAAAAAATATATTGTTTTATTCGTATTAATTCATGATAAGTGCTTTTAAGATTCAATCTTCATCACATAAAAAAAAATTGCCTGAATGAAATCACCGTCAGTGCATGGAATGAAGAAAATGCTTTTTGGTAGAAAGGTTCAAGATGCAGGAATACAAGTAAATCATTTGTTACTATATTTATTTTAAAGGCTTTTGAATCTTTACTTTTGCATTGTCTTTTATTGTATTTATTTTGCACTAAGAGATAATATTTTTCCAATTCTTTCAATGACTTCCACATAATTTGTCTATGTCCTATTAACTGTATATGGAAGGAGGATTTACATAGTTTTGTCTTTGAAATCTCAACACCAGGAATAAAATGGCACTATCTAGCATCTATGAGAAGTTATTAGAATCACCCACACTTAAATGTTGAATTAGAAGCTTGCTTGCAATAGACAGGGCTTTTTTGAGACATGCATAATAAAAAATGGTAGATGCTATTATGAACGAATATATTTATACAGTCCAGCTCATCACACTCTGATGGCAATTTACTATGTAGCGATTTTTCGGTGGAAACCTAAAAAAAAGAATGGCATATTGCAGAAATACTATGGCATTATATTTATCTACTTAAATGTTTCCAACTAATGGAAGATGCAAATATTTGGTTAGGCTCAAAACTAAGAGAGTGACTTACTGTCGTCTTTATTAATGAGGCTTGGCTTTTAAACGCTGCAGATGATGAACTCTGCAAGTCACTTGTGAATGTTTCTCCAGCAGATCTGAAAGTCAATAGCCTTGTTATGACTGCCTCAGCAGTAGTAGTTGTCATTACTGATGTGGTGGTTGTCGTAGCTGTTGTGGTGGTAGTTGTATTTGCAACAGTTGTAGTTGTAGTTGAGGCAGTTGTAGTTGTAGATGCACTTGACATATTTGAGGTTGTTGTAGCTGTAGTTGCATTACTGATAGTTGCAGCATTTGATGCTGTACTCGCAGCACTGGTAGTTGTATTTGCAGCAGTTGAGATTGCAGTAGCTGTAGTATTCAAAGCGGGGGCTTGAGTTGTTGAATTTGATGTAACATTTGTTTCTGTAAAAAACAAATATGTAACAATATGAAGAAATATAGAGAAAATGAATAATGGTAGCCAGAGGGCCTTCTTTTGAAAACACAAACATTAGAACATACGTTTATGCATGTTAAGTCCCAGTTTAAGTAGTCAGGCTGATGTTTTTCAAAGAGGACTTAGTTATTGTGATTGTGTTTAATCTTTGTCGACCCAGAAATTTTTCACCGACGCGTTTACCCTCGGACAGACTAGGCTCCTGATAGAGGTTAAAGCACCCGATCAGATTGACCCTACTTTGGGCAAAGGTCCCCTGTTAACGTTACATGAGCCCCTTCTCACATCCTCCCCAGACCACGAGGCCGAAGTCAGGAGACTACTAGGTCTAGCGCACGGCAGAAGGGCTAGGGGTGCAGTACTAGTGACCAGAGAAACAGCAAGAGGCTCACAGAGAAGACTATTGGAGGTAGGAGAGGTAGAAGACGTGGACCCGGGAGAACAGGCAGGAAAACTGTATACATCATGCGGGCATGCCGTCCTAGCCGATCGTAGATACACCAGAGATGACCAGCCACAGCCGGCCGCCCTGGCTCGTATTTGGGCGGTCCTTATTGAAGGGGTCGAAGGTTGGGCTACCAAGGAGTCATGCCCCATAATGACGATCCGCTGTAGGACACAGGGAAAAACCTATCAGGGAATAACAGTAAAAGTGTTGTTACAGGCTTTAGCACTGGCCATCCCTTTTGAGGGCCCACGTCCACTAGTCAGAATTTTGGTAGACAAGCCCAGCTTAAAAACTATTTAACAGATAGAATAATGGATGCCCATGAGGAATGGAGCAGAAGCTTAGACGGAGGCTCAGACAGCGAGGAGGATGAGGATGTAACGCGCTCGAGCAGTCGCTCGAGACGCACCCCCGCAGGCAGCACGCCGCGAACCAGCCCAGTTCAGAGTCAGCCAACGTTAGAGGTGCCGGACATAGCGGGATTGTCCATATCAGGTCCCCGTATCACATCCACTCCTAGAAACCGAGAGCACACGCCCCCGGTGGTGACCCCACCAATCACTTGGTCACCCCAAAATCCAGGGGTACGGAGTGTTAGCTTCGCCCCTGATTTGGCCCCTATAGCTAGAGGAAAACACAGACAAGCTAAACCCATGACTCAGAAACAGTACAACCCCAACCTGCTTCCAGCCGAGGACCCCACATGGTAAACCTCTGACGGTTATCCGTATAACCCCCAAACTACCTTTACTAATGAGGTAAATGAGGACTGGGGGGAGGTAAATCCAGATGAAAGCCTAGCCGAGTGGTATACCGTGACCCACGAAGAGGCACGGTACTCAGCAACCGCACCAACCACAGCAGTAGTGTTGCAGCAGCCTAAAATACCCCAGCCTTGGAAAGGTGCATATTTGGCCGCAGTGGAATCCTACTGCTGGCTTCGTCTTCCCATGGGCTACAAAAATGCACCGAATGTTTTCCAAACAGCGGTGGTCAAAACCCTTGAGGACTTGCCAGTTGAAGTCTCCATAGATGATGTATATTTCACACATGACGATCCAGAGGAGCATTTGCAGTGTTTAGACGAGGTCCTAAGGAGACTAGCTGAGGCAGGTTTCAAAATAGGCCTGAAGAAATGTGAAATTGCCCGACACGAGTTGGCCTATCTCGGATTTAAAATCTCCCCTCTCGGCAAAGAGATCACTGACTCATACAAACAAAAAGATTTTCCCGACCCAAAATCAGTAACGGATTTAGAACGCTTCCTAGGCACGTGTGAATATGTAAGCAATCATATCCCACGAATGAGCGAAAAGGCTTCCCCTCTACACAAACTAAAAGGTAAATTAAGAAGGAAAGATGCTCCGAAAGATATTAAGTTGACAAATGAGGACCTGGAGCACTATAAGGCCCTTAAAACCCATGTGATTGAGACAGCTCAACATTTGGAGAAAAGAAAAATGGAAGACCCCCTAGAAGCACACTTAGAGATAAACCTTGTTTTTCTCAAACGTATGGTCAGCCACCGAAGTAAAGTACGCAGATGAGGAAAAATTCCTTTGTTTGGCCGGGGCTCAAAGGCTGATTTTTGCACTCCGTTGCCCTCCATCAAAGAAGCTACAAAACAAACCACCGCTGGCGCAAAAGCTATGATGAGTAGGTGGGGAAAATGGCAGATGATGATAATTGACCCGCAGGTTGAATTTCAAAGAGGGACAGCTTAAACGAGCTAAACATAATAACCCGGTCCCGGAAAAGAAACAAACAAAGCCTGCGATCACGTTGTTCACCGATGGCAGCTTACAAGGCACTGACAAGAAAGCCGTGTGGGCCTTCCTAATTCAAAATGATGCCGGTAAGGTAATATCAAAAGGAACAGGAAAATGTACAGGTACTGCGCAAACCGCTGAAGTAACCGCCATATTAAAAGGTATTTTGACTGCGAAAAAGAAAAACATAGCGAGTATTGTTGACTATTGTTTCAAAGCAGGTACGCAGGAGTACTGGAAACAAAGAGATTTCACCAACGTGAATTGTGAACCGTTCGCTCACGCCCATTTATGGGGATTGATCTCAGAAATAACTAGGACCATGTACATAGAGTGGACTCATGTAAATAGCCACACAGATCTCCGAGATTACGATCATGATGGGAATAGAGAAGTAGACAGAATGGCCCAGACCCGGCCTAGAATGGCAAAACTTTCCCTGATATTTCCACCCGAAGTGCCGCTTGACCAAGCCTCTCAAGTTGTTACCGAGGTGCACGAAGGACTAGGACATGTAGGACATGAAAAGATCAATAGGTTTTTGAAAGAAAACTCAGTTCACATTCCTAGCCTTAGAACACATACAACACAAGTGCGGTCACGATGTCAACAGTGTGCGATGGTTGATGGGTTCAGGAAAGCTACACCCGAACTACTCAGGATATTGTGCAAGGACCCTGGAGTCCATTTTAGCGCAGACATAGCGGGCCCATTTCCACAGAGAACAAAATTAGGACACAGATATTTTCTGATCATTGCAGATAATGGCTCCAACTACAAACATGTGTATCCGGTAAAGGCCGCTAACGGTAGGACAGTAGCCATACGCCTGGGCGAACACTTTTGTAAATGGCCGGAGACAAAATCCATGATAATGGATAACGGAACCCATTTCAAAAACAGATGGGTAGACAAGGTTCTAACTGAACTCTCAGTACAACAGATTTGGTCCGTACCGTACGCCCATCACACCAATGGGGTAGGAGAGAGGGCGGTAAGGGCTGCAAAGGAGTGGATTATTAAAAACGCTCCTCTGGACTGGGATGAACCGTTAAAGCTAACCCAGTTGAATCTATTTCTTAAAGAACCTAAGTTGAAAGAGCCAATATTACATGACACAGCTGACGTACTCCCCTCTTTCTCCCCAGGAGATAAAGTGTGGGTAACCAGGCGAAAAGTAAACCCAGAGGCAGGGAATCTGAAGACCAAGTGTGAGGGACAAGATGAGGTTGTTTTCCAAGAAGGTAACGTAATGCATTTAAAGAAGTTCGGACAGACGCATCCCAAACAAATTAGGAAAATAATTTAGAATGGCGAGTCCCTACCCCATCAAGCCTGAACCTGACGTTGACCTCTGTGACCTCACAACCTACACTTCACAAGCCGTGTGGATCCTCAGCTGCTCAGGGGACAAAATTTGGCTCGGAGAAAGCCTATACAACCTGAAATTGGCTCTTAAGGGTACAATCACCCAAAATTGGGAAAGAACAAACCGATTAATTTGGCGCAAGTACACCCCAGGGACATGTGCAGCCTGTCAAGGGCATGTCACTGATTGTATTTGGCGGGGTTCTGCGGCCAATCGCCCAGAGAAATTTTCAGCGCCAAGAAATGAGGGGCAAATTGACAGCTTCACAAGAGAGGGACTTCCCTCTCTTGTGAAGAAACAAGGAAACAAAAAAAAAACTGCAGATGTGCTTCAGATTGCTGATCAGGTTCATGGTTCAGTCTTTTCACAGTCCTGGGCGCTGTTGAATATGCATTCCAGGTAGCGGGTAGTGCTATTTCAACATCTGTGCATTATTATAACGTAACAATTTTTGATATGCCTACTGCTTAAATTTTTTTCCTGCATTTTGTGTATTTCTGTATATTTTCAGCAGAAGTAAAGAGTTTCTGTGCTTGATACTTCTTTTTTTGTTAATACACAGTCACAGCAGCTATTGTCCTAATTTTTGGTTTTACAAAATAAATGTCTATATTTATTACTGTATTTGACAATATAGATAAATAGCTGAACAGGCAGGGGTACTTTGGTGCACCTATACTTTTTTATGTTTTATGTATGAAAATATTGTGAAATACATGATAGTTAAATAAGGGATGCACCATTGCGGGGAAAATGTGATGACACACTGACATTTTTTACAGTATGAAATATATTCATATTTCAGTTATAAGCCATTAACCCTACACTAATAACACAACACCAGCTATGTGCGGCTTTTTGGGCATATAGTACTGAATACAAATTCTCCACAAAAAGAAAAGAAAGAAAAGGAAAAAAAAAGGCATGACACAGTATATATAGGTGTGAATAATTAGTTTATCTCAAGTGCAATGAATTGCAGTGCCCTAAATGTCTTTGTTTCAAGAGATTAAAAATATAATAAACAATAGGATGAACAGAAAAACAAGAAAAGCACAAATTGTGCTGGTGGATAAGATCACATAAAATCACCAAAACATTAGATTAACAAAGTCAATAAACAAAGCTCAACAGGAAACAAAACTCCACTCACATGTTATTGATTTTTAAAATAAACATAGATATTTATCCTCTGTGGTTAGGAAACAACTACTGTATGGATATCATATCAGATAAAATGAGAACTGAAAAAAAAAGTATTCTCTAATTTTCAGAGTCAGATAAGAAATCCCTTCAAAAATGTCACACCTCAATGTAAGTTTAAAACCTTAATTGAACTGGAAATTAAATTGCAATGGAACCCAGAAATAAAGACAACTAAAAATAAATAACAAGAAATAAATCTTTAAACAGCAAAAAAATATTTCAATATGTGTTAGATTTGTTATGAACATGTGTTTAGAATAATATTATGTGTTAGCTTTAAAAAGGATACATAGAAGTAGACAAGTGAGGGTGTAACTGGTCAAACCACCACAGACATGTAGAAAGAAATTATTTGGACATCATTCAGCGCCTGGCTTACTTCAACATTCCTTGTTATTACTATGCATTGAATTGGTTACCGAGAGATATATCTATTTGTGGCTAAAGATATATACCCTGTATACTTTACAAGTACCGTTCGTAACGGTCAGCTGCACATAATCAATGAACAGCTGAGATAAGAAGACTAACTTTCATTGTGAAAAAGGTGTATCATTGATGTCATATGCATTACATCTGCTTATTTTGGGTGGAACACTAGCAGAGGTTGGAACATGTGACCTGCAAGTCTCATGTGCATTTTATTTTTTATGATTATTTTTTAGATATGCTAATTTGAAAGTATTTTACAGCAATCAATCATTGATAATAATAATAACTTTATTTATATAGCACCTTTTAAAAACAAGGTTTACAAAGTGCTTTGACAGACCAGCCAGCAAGACAATGCATAAGAAACAAAATGAAATAACAAGTGACAATCAAATAAACAAATAAACAAACAAAATAAATGAAATAATAAAATAATAAAATAATGAAATAAATAAAATCAAGTGATAATGGTAAAATATGGTAAACAAATATAAGATAAAATACCAAGACCAAATGAAAATGAATCAATAAAACGACATCACATAAAAGCCAATCTATAAAAATGTGTTTTAAGAAGTGATTTAAAAGAGATTACTGATTCTGCAAGCCTTATCTCCTCCGGCAGGTCATTCCAAAGCCGAGGGGCCCTTATGGCAAAAGCACGGTCGCCTTTGGTGGCACTCGATCCTCTTAAGCATATAATAAATCAGGGTGTGTCAAGGCAATAATCGTTTAGGCCCTAAATAAGGATTTCAAGCCATCAGTTTCTTCAGATTGGATGCTCGGCGGTTCGATCCCCAGCTCCTCAAGTCTGCATGTCTACTAAAATGGCGCTATACAAATGCAAGTCCATTAACCACAAGTCACACATCTGGTAGCGATGTGGGAATCTGTGAAATTGTAAGAGAAAGATAATTTACTACGGAGAAGATCTGGACCAACATCAACCTGTCAGTTCATGTTTTTGTTAAGGCTTGTAACTATGGATGTGTTAAGCATAAACACTAAGCACATTGCTTACACATTTATTCCAAAAGATCATCACCATCATTGAATGTAAAGGAACACTTTTCAATTTTGGGAAATGTTTTGAAGAGTTAAATATGAAGCAGAAGCCAGCAACCAGTTAGCTTAGCTTAGCAAAAAAATGGAAATGGGGGAAAACGGTAGGTTCTGTTCCTAGGTAACAAAATCGGCCTACCAGCCATAGACTGTATGAAAGTCACTGTGACATCACCCTTTGGTTTGTGGACTACCATTTTCAAGTCTTGAGTTTGGAATTTTTGCCGTCGCCATCTTTGTGTTTTGCAACTAGACGTGACGCAAGAGGGTGGATAAGACATATAGACTACCCAAAAGGTTCATGAACTGCAAACATACCGTTAAAAAGGTTTAAAGTTGTAAGACAAAATCCCAGACAACTCCTAGATTGGAATATTTTTCAGATTAAGATTTCAGGAATTGATATATTGGCCTGAATTTCCAGAACCAAAGTTTGCTGCCTGCTACAAGCACCCCTAAAGCACCTATTTCTACCTATCTATTACTACACTAAGTGATACGTAGTCACTTTATCTTTCACAGGTTAAACAAACAATAAATAACATGACAATAAGGTAGGCAGATTATGTTACAAATGGATTTAGCCATTCTTTATGTTAAGCTCATCGCCTTCAGGCTGTAGCATTACAAATATGAGAGTTATATTTGTCTTCTCATTTAACTCCCGAAAAGAAAAAAAGAAGAGTGTTTCCTGACATGTCAAACTACTTAAAAACATTTGTAATTACCTCACTTGTGTTATTCTGATCTGGCTCCAGTTGCTCTTCAGAGTCTGCAATGGAGGCATTCTTGGAAACTTCGAATGTGGTCCAGATCACAGTTGGGTAATCAAAGACAAGGGGCCTCACAACAGCAATTTTGGGGCTATATTTGAAAAAGACTATATGTCCTCCAGATAAGGGAACAGATTTAGGATCAACTTGCTTCTGTGTTGTGTTAGAGTCAGCAGGATTTATAGTCGATGCCACAGTTTCCGGACAGCAGTTGACATGTTTGTTGACGTAACCGTTAAAGAGC
>NW_026550778.1:0-2046 GCF_027596085.1 Anoplopoma fimbria | reverse complement strand
AAGCGCAAGTAGCTTTGTGGGCGGTTCTACGCGCTATCGCTATTTTACAGGCGGATAAATGACACTTCCGCGCACGCGCAAGTGTCAAAAGGGTTGGTCTGAAGCAGCCTAATTACCCGTAGGTGTGGTTTGGGCGTAACGTGCAATGAACCAATCAGAGCGTTTTCTCGCATCCCCTTTAAGAACGATCGGCGCATGTTCCATGGCGGATTGCTATTATGATGGCGGGTTTGCCAGGCGCACGCAATGAAAGGTTCACCACAGAAGATACCGATGTGCTTGTCAGAGCAGTCAAAGAACGCGAGTTGGCTTTATATGGGGATGGGAGAAACCCACCCAAAATTGCCCGTGAAACCAAAACCCGATGCACCAGCTGTCCAACCCGAAGGTACATAAATAAAGTTCACATAAATAGAGATGTCTCGTGAAAATCTTTTTAATCATTTTTGACATTTAATAAATGTAACACAGCCATAAAATAAATCAAAACAATGTCACGTAGCTTCTCAGGAAGAAGACCCTGGCCTCGGGACCAGTGCGCACGGGGCAGCTGAGGGAGCAGCAAGCATGAGACCGCAGGACCACCCGTTCCTGCAGCTCCAGCAAGGGAGTTCCTGCACCGGCTCCGGTCCAGCGTCGCCACTCCCGCCCTCATTTGTTGGATCCCGCCGAGGCGGCCTTACAGAGGAGGGAGAAAATAAATATTTTTTCCTTCAAATCTTTGCAACTTTTCATTTTTCGTTTTGTATTATTTTTTTTCATTTACGCCTAACATTTGGACAAGCCGAATAAAAAATGTCTCAAGGACATACTATACTTTCCGATGTTTTGGGCTCACTTTCTCTGACTCACAAGGTTATGAATGCATGGTAATATTTGTACAATGCTAAACAATAGAGCGGAGATGTCATTAGTTTGCTTACCTCACTATATACGATGCAGCTCCTCTGACAGATGAGCTCTCCTCTCCCGTGCTGCTGCTGGGGCATTTGGACGTAATGGCATCGGCACATGCAGTTCAGCATCACGTCTCATTAAGTCCTCTAATCTATCCTCATTAATGTCATCGACACATCCATGATCACGTGAATAATTTGGGTAAATGTGTACGCTAGATTTATGCCTATTTATTTTATCTTTATGGACACCACAATGATTTTCCTTGTGTGGTAATATTTTATTTTCCTTGTAATTATGTATGGTTTGCAAAAATGGAACTGCTGTCCGTGTAGATGAGAGAAGCAAAGTGTATGCGCGAGGTGCACAAGCAATCCGTATGCATCGCATGCGCATGTATGCATGCGCCCTTAAAATAGCATCTGAACAACGCGCCACTGACTTTAAACCAGGTATTTCCTGGTCAGTAGCGCAATGGTTTTCAGAAACGGCAAAATACCGTTTGCGCCAGAACACGCCTCCTCCTTCCGCCGAACCGCCCCTTGGGGCGCAAGATCATTCCCTAATTTACTGGCGAGTGGCGCTGGTGGCAAAAGAACGCTCTGCGCCAGTTGTAAACTAGCAACGACACATGCGCCAGTGACTAAGTGATAGGGCCCACAGACTAACTGGTGACATGGAAGAAAAGATGAGTAGGTAACAATGTGGCTGTAATAAAGACAATTATTGTTAAGAATGCTGCTGGAAATACTTTTCTTGGCAAGTAGTTAACAATTAAATCTAATTGGGGGTGCATTCTAAATTTCTGCGAGATGTAGAACTTGATAAAACAGTGTGTATGAAATGAAAACACTCGAGCTTAAACAAAGCATAATTGGAGACAGCCACGTTTTGATTATGAAGAATTTGTTTCAGTAGATTGACTCCAAGACAAAACCACCTCCCCTAAAGGGTCAGTGCAGAACAGTGACACGGAACCATGGATACATAGTGTGCAGTACCATGAAAGAAATATACTTATCATAATTCTAGAGTAAAAGGTATTAATGGAAGTCCAAACCAGAGGAAAACACTGTCTCCGATCTCCAAGTAAAGTTCTCCTACATGGATCAATGTGGTGTCACATTATTGTCAGTATGGACTGCTCAC
>NW_026550777.1:0-1606 GCF_027596085.1 Anoplopoma fimbria | reverse complement strand
GAAAACATGAGGATATGATCATGAGAGGACAGAAAACATGAGGATATGATCATGAGAGGACAAACATGATGATATGATCATGAGAGGACAGGAAAACATGAGGATATGATCATGAGAGGACAGAAAACATGAGGATATGATCATGAGAGGACAGAAAACATGAGGATATGATCAACAAGGAGAGGACAGAAAACATGAGGATATGATCATGAGAGGACAGAAAACATGATGATATGATCATGAGATCATGAGATATGATCATGAAAACATGATAATATGATCATGAGAGGACAGAAAACATGAGGATATGATCATGAGAGGAAAAAAACATGAGGATATGATCATGAGAGGAACAAAAACATGATGATATGATCATGAGAGGACAGAAAACATGAGGATATGATCATGAGAGGAAAGAAAACATGAGGATATGATCATGAGAGGACAGAAAACATGAGAATATGATCATGAGAGGACAGAAAACATGAGGATATGATCATGAGAGGACAAAAACATGAGGATATGATCATGAGAGGACAGAAAACATGAGGATATGATCATGAGAGGACAGAAAACATGAGAATATGATCATGAGAGGACAGAAAACATGAGGATATGATCATGAGAGGACAAAACATGATGATATGATCATGAGAGGACAGAAAACATGAGGATATGATCATGAGAGGACAGAAAACATGAGGATATGATCATGAGAGGACATGAAAAAACATGAGGATATGATCATGAGAGGACAGAAAAAACATGAGGATATGATCATGAGAGGACAGAAAACATGAGGATATGATCATGAGAGGACAGAAAACATGATGATATGATATGATCATGAGAGGACAGAAAACATGAGAATATGATCATGAGAGGACAGAAAACATGAGGATATGATCATGAGAGGACAAAACATGATGATATGATCATGAGAGGAAAGAAAACATGAGGATATGATCATGAGAGGACAGAAAACATGAGAATATGATCCTTGAGAGGACAGAAAACATGAGAATATGATCATGAGAGGACAAAACATGATGATATGATCATGAGAGGACAAAACATGATGATATGATCATGAGAGGACAGAAAACATGAGGATATGATCATGAGAGGACAGAAAACATGAGGATATGATCATGAGAGGACAGAAAACATGAGGATATGATCATGAGAGGACAGAAAACATGAGGATGATCATGAGAGGACAAAACATGATGATATGATCATGAGAGGACAGAAAACATGAGGATATGATCATGAGAGGACAGAAAGCATGAGAATATGATCATGAGAGGACAAGAAAACATGAGAATATGATCATGAGAGGACAGAAGAATCTGAACGAGAAGCTGTATGAGAAATACATCACATGAAACAAACAAACTCCACACTGTGGCACATGAGGTAGAGCGCCTGTCCCGTAACCACAAGGTTGGTGGTTCAAACTCCTCTACCGGCAACATGCCGAGGTGTCCTTGAGCAAGACACCTAACCCCAAGTTGCTCCCCGGGCGCTTCATTGCAGCCCATTGCTCCTCCGGGATGGGTTAAATGCAGAGAAATAATTTCCCCATTGTGGGACTAATAAAGGA
>NW_026550776.1:0-4593 GCF_027596085.1 Anoplopoma fimbria | reverse complement strand
GTAGAGACTTGGACATGGTCTCCGTGTCTCAATATGTGAACTTCTCTGGTACTTGTGTCGACTCTAGGACCTTGTGAATGGTCATCAAGCGCAAGCCCAAGTACTGTTCCAATACACAAGTTTTTCAAGCAAAGTACGGTCCAGATACTTGGAAGTGTCTCTACTCCCCCTAATATACCGAGGATGCATCGGAGTACCTTGTGTGGACTTTGGACAGCCCAAGTATCCCAGAATGCATTTCACCAGCAAACAAGAGCCGACAGTTAGGGTTAGGAGGGTTAGGGCTCACAACTGTCAGTTATAACTGTTAAATACTGCTGCTGTTGGGTTAGGATAACGGAATTTAGGGTTTTAGGGTTAGGGTTTTAGGGTTAGAATTAGGGTTAAGGTTAGGATAAGGATGAAAACCACAGATTCTTGATCCCCTTTTTGAAAATACACCGACTTTGTCGGAGATGAGAGGACCAGAGAGGAGACAGTCTCCGCCCCCACTAATTAGCCAAGCCCGATCGAATGGTAGCCGACCCCGGTCCAGGCCAGGGAAGGCCCCAGGCCAGGCAAAAAATGAAAAGCCAAGACGCCTTTTGAGGCCAGGGCCAGAAGATCCACAAACTTTTTTCTAGGCCTATAGCCAGGCCAGGCCCAGGGCCAGGCCAGGCTCTAGGTCCTTCCTGTGATATAGGCCAGACTCCATGTTAATTTTTTTTTTTTTTTTTTTTTTTTTTTTTTTTTTTTCCAAAATTTGCTAAGTGTTTTTCAGGCCAGGGTTAGGAGTTAGGGTTAGGGGTTGGGGTTAGGGGCCAGGGTTAGGGTTTGGCCAGGGTTAGGGTTAGGGGTTAGGGTTAGGGGTTAGGGGTTAGGGGTTAGGCCAGTTAGGGTTAGGGTTAGGGTTAGGGTTAGGGTTAGGGGTTAGGGTTAGGGTTAGGGCCAGGAATAGGATGAAAACCACAGATTCAGGATCCATTTTTGAAAATAGGGTTAGGAGCTTCCAGGTGGTTAGGCCAGGCCAACGGTGGCCAGTTAGGAGAGGCCAGGCCCGAGGGTTGGCCAGGTGGAGTTAGGACTTTGGGGAAGGGGGTGAAACGGGCAAAAAATGAAAAAGGATCAAGACGCCTTTTTGAATAACATTTTTTCTGAAGATCCTACAAACTTTTTCTAACGTACATCTATAGTAAGTAGGGCACGGCCTTTCCAATGGTACTAACCCCGAGTCTCTAGGTCCTTCCTGTGATATAGCTGCCATAGACTCCCATGTTAATTTTTTTTTCCGGTTAGGGTTAGGGTTTTAGGGTTAGGGTTATGGTTAGGTTAGGGTTGGGTTAGGGGGTTAGGGTTAGGGTTAGGGCTCAGGGATCGATTAGGTACCATCCGGGTTAGGGTTAGGCCTTTAGGTTAGGGTTTAGGGTTAGGTTAGGGTTAGGCCAGGCCAGGGGGTTAGGGTTAGGGCCAGGATAAGGATGAAAACCACAGATTCTTGATCCTTTTTGAAAATACACCCTCTTCCGAATGTGGTAGAGCCTTGAAACGGTCTCCGCCCCCACTAATTAGGCCAAGCCCGATCGAATGGTACCGACCCTGAGTCTGTAGGACTTTGGGAAGGGGTGAAACGGCAAAAAATGAAAAAGGATCAAGACGCCTTTTTGAATAACATTTTTTCTGAAGATCCTACAAACTTTTTTCTAACGTACATCTATAGTAAGTAGGGCACGGCCTTTCAATGGTACTAACCCCGAGTCTCTAGGTCCTTCCTGTGATATAGCTGCCATAGACTCCCCATGTTAATTTTTACAGGGTTAGGTTTAGGGTTAGGTTAGGGTTAGGGTTAGGGTTAGGGGTTAGGGTTAGGGTTAGGGTTAGGGTTAGGGTTAGGGTTAGGGTTAGGGTTAGGGTTAGGGTTAGGGTTAGGGTTAGGGTTAGGGTTAGGGGTTAGGGGATTAGGGTTAGGGTTAGGGTTAGGGTTAGGGGTTAGGGGTTAGGGTTAGGGTTAGGGTTAGGGTTAGGGTTAGGGTTAGGGTTAGGATTAGGGTTAGGGTTACCAGGATAGGGCCTTTTAGAAAAAAGGGTTAGGGTTAGGGTTAGGGTTAGGGTTAGGGTTAGGGTTAGGGTTAGGGTTTAGGGTAGGATTAGGGTTAGGGTTAGGGTTAGGGTTAGGGTTAGGGTTAGGCCAGGGTTAGGGTTAGGGTTAGGGTTAGGGTTAGGGTTAGGGTTAGGGTTAGGCCAGGGTTAGGGTTAGGGTTTAGGGTTGGGGTTAGGGTTAGGGTTAGGGGCCAGGCCAGGTTAGGTTAGGGTTAGGATAGGGATGGCCCAGGGATTCTTTGATCCTTTTGAAAATTAGGGTTAGGGAATGGGTTAGGGTTAGCCTTAGGGTTAGGGTTAGGCCCCCAGGGTTAGGGTTAGGGATCGAGGGCCTTGGGTTAGGGTTAGGGTTAGGGTTAGGGTTAGGGTTAGGGGTTAGGGTTAGGGTTAGGGTTAGGGTTAGGGTTAGGGTTAGGGCAGGGTTAGGGTTAGGGTTAGGGTTAGGGGTTAGGGTTAGGGTTAGGGTTAGGGTTAGGGTTAGGGTTAGGGTTAGGGTTAGGGTTAGGGTTAGGTTAGGGTTAGGATAAGGGATGAAAACCACAGATTCTTGATCCTTTTTGAAAATACACCCTCTTCCGAATGTGGTAGAGCCTTGGAAACGGTCTCCGCCCCCACTAATTCGGCCAAGCCCGATCGAATGGTACCGACCCCGAGTCTGTAGGACTTCGGGAAGGGGGTGAAACTGGCAAAAAATGAAAAAGGATCAAGACGCCTTTTTGAATAACATTTTTTCTGAAGATCCTACAAACTTTTTTCTAACGTACATCTATAGTAAGTAGGGCACGGCCTTTCCAATGGTACTACCCCCGAGTCTCTAGATCCTTCCTGTGATATAGCTGCCATAGACTCCCCATGTTAATTTTTTCAAAAATTCGCCTAAGTTTTTTTCCGGTTAGGGGTTAGGGTTATTAGGGTTTAGGGTTAGGGTTAGGGTTAGGATAAGGGATGAAAACCACAGATTCTTGTCCTTTTTTACACCCTCTTCCGAATGTGGTAGAGCCTTGGAAAGGGTTAGGGTTAGGGTTAGGGTTAGGGTTAGGGTTAGGGTTAGGGTTAGGGGTTAAGGGTTAGGGTTAGGGTTAGGGTTAGGTTAAAAGGGTTAGGGTTAGGGTTAGGGTTAGGGTTAGGGGTTAGGGTTAGGGTTAGGGTTAGGGTTAGGGTTAGGATAAGGAATAGGGATGAAAACCACGATTACACATGAGAGGATTACATATTCTTGAATAACTTTTTTTCTGAAGGTGGTAGAGACTTGGACATGGTCTCCGTGTCCACTAATTCGGCCAAGTCCGATCGAATGGTACCAACCCCGACTCTCTAGGACCTTGGGAATGGTTCGAAACCCAAGAAAATATTGGTTTTTCGTGAATAACTTTTTTCATGAAGGTCTTACAGTCTTGTAAGTGGTCTCTACTCCCACTAATGACTCCACCGCGGATCGATTGGTACCATCCGCGAGTCTCTAGGTCCTTCCTTTGATGTAGCTGCCATTGACTCGCTAGGGTTAGGGTTAGGGTTAGGATAGGATAAGGGATGAAAACCACAGATTCTTGATCCTTTTTGAAAATACACCCTCTTCCGAATGTGGTAGAGCCTTGGAAACGGTCTCCGCCCCCACTAATTCGGCCAAGCCCGATCGAATGGTACCGACCCCGAGTCTGTAGGACTTCGGGAAGGGGGTGAAACTGGCAAAAAATGAAAAAGGATCAAGACGCCTTTTTGAATAACATTTTTTCTGAAGATCCTACAAACTTTTTCTAACGTACATCTATAGTAAGTAGGGCACGGCCTTTCCAATGGTACTACCCCCGAGTCTCTAGGTCCTTCCTGTGATATAGCTGCCATAGACTCCCCATGTTAATTTTTTCCGAAAATTTGGGTTAGGGTTAGGGTTAGGGTTAGGGTTAGGGTTAGGGTTTAGGGTTAGGGTTAGGGGTTAGGGTTAGGGTTAGGGTTTAGGGTTAGGGTTAGGGTTAGGGTTAGGGTTAGGGAATAGGGATGAAAACCACGATTACACATGAGAGGATTACATATTCTTGAATAACTTTTTTTCTGAAGGTGGTAGAGACTTCGAAGTGGTCTCCGTGTCCACTAATTCGGCCAAGTCCGATCGAATGGTACCAACCCCGACTCTCTAGGACCTTGGGAATGGTTCGAAACCCAAGAAAATATTGTTTTTTCGTGAATAACCTTTTTCCTGAAGGTCCTACCGTCTTGTAAGTGGTCTGTACTCCCACTAATGAGTCCACCGCGGATCGATTGGTACCATCCGCGAGTCTCTAGGTCCTTCCTTTGATGTAGCTGCCATTGACTCGCTAGGGTTAGGGTTAGGGTTAGGATAGGATAAGGGATGAAAACCACAGATTCTTGATCCTTTTTGAAAATACACCCTCTTCCGAATGTGGTAGAGCCTTGAAACGGTCTCCGCCCCCACTAATTAGGCCAAGCCCGATCGAATGGTACCGACCCCGAGTCTGTAGGACTTTGGGAAGGGGGTGAAACGGGCAAAAAAGGGTTAGG
>NW_026550775.1:0-524 GCF_027596085.1 Anoplopoma fimbria | reverse complement strand
TTAGCTTCAATAGGTCAATTGTCCTCTTAACTGCTAGGGGGAGTGGCTTACACATCTCAAGGATATATATACTCAGACCACACAAACCTTTCTCCAGTGTATTTTGACTCTGGAGGGATACTGAACTACTTGATTCTGCTAGGATAGACTAAGTATATGGTTTTCTGCTTTCTTAAAATTGATCTTAAACTGTACCAAGCCTGCTTAAAAAGGGTTAGTGACTGATGCTGATTCTGTTGATTCTACTGTTCTGATATTCTCTAATCAGGAAGTGTTTAATGCTCTGTTGTGTTTGATGCTCCTGTGCCTTTAATCAGGAACTGCTCTGAGAGGTGTGCTTTAGCTTCAATAGGTCAATTGTCCTCTTAACTGCTAGGGGGAGTGGCTTACACATCTCAAGGATATATATACTCAGACCACACAAACCTTTCTCCAGTGTATTTTGACTCTGGAGGGATACTGAACTACTTGATTCTGCTAGGATAGACTAAGTATATGGTTTTCTGCTTTCTTAAACTGTACCA
>NW_026550774.1:0-23210 GCF_027596085.1 Anoplopoma fimbria | reverse complement strand
ACAGGTCAATTGTCCTCTTAACTGCTAGGGGGAGTGGCTTACACATCTCAAGGATATATATACTCAGACCACACAAACCTTTCTCCAGTGTATTTTGACTCTGGAGGGATACTGAACTACTTGATTCTGCTAGGATAGACTAAGTATATGGTTTTCTGCTTTCTTAAAATTGATCTTAAACTGTACCAAGCCTGCTTAAAAGGGTTAGTGACTGATGCTGATTCTGTTGATTCTACTGTTCTGATATTCTCTAATCAGGAAGTGTTTGATGCTCTGTTGTGTTTGATGCTCCTGTGCCTTTAATCAGGAACTGCTCTGAGAGGTGTGCTTTAGCTTCAATAGGTCAATTGTCCTCTTAACTGCTAGGGGGAGTGGCTTACACATCTCAAGGATATATATACTCAGACCACACAAACCTTTCTCCAGTGTATTTTGACTCTGGAGGGATACTGAACTACTTGATTCTGCTAGGATAGACTAAGTATATGGTTTTCTGCTTTCTTAAAATTGATCTTAAACTGTACCAAGCCTGCTTAAAAAAGGGTTAGTGACTGATGCTGATTCTGTTGATTCTACTGTTCTGATATTCTCTAATCAGGAAGTGTTTGATGCTCTGTTGTGTTTGATGCTCCTGTGCCTTTAATCAGGAACTGCTCTGAGAGGTGTGCTTTAGCTTCAATAGGTCAATTGTCCTCTTAACTGCTAGGGGGAGTGGCTTACACATCTCAAGGATATATATACTCAGACCACACAAACCTTTCTCCAGTGTATTTTGACTCTGGAGGGATACTGAACTACTTGATTCTGCTAGGATAGACTAAGTATATGGTTTTCTGCTTTCTTAAAATTGATCTTAAACTGTACCAAGCCTGCTTAAAAAAGGGTTAGTGACTGATGCTGATTCTGTTGATTCTACTGTTCTGATATTCTCTAATCAGGAAGTGTTTGATGCTCTGTTGTGTTTGATGCTCCTGTGCCTTTAATCAGGAACTGCTCTGAGAGGTGTGCTTTAGCTTCAATAGGTCAATTGTCCTCTTAACTGCTAGGGGGAGTGGCTTACACATCTCAAGGATATATATACTCAGACCACACAAACCTTTCTCCAGTGTATTTTGACTCTGGAGGGATACTGAACTACTTGATTCTGCTAGGATAGACTAAGTATATGGTTTTCTGCTTTCTTAAAATTGATCTTAAACTGTACCAAGCCTGCTTAAAAAAGGGTTAGTGACTGATGCTGATTCTGTTGATTCTACTGTTCTGATATTCTCTAATCAGGAAGTGTTTGATGCTCTGTTGTGTTTGATGCTCCTGTGCCTTTAATCAGGAACTGCTCTGAGAGGTGTGCTTTAGCTTCAATAGGTCAATTGTCCTCTTAACTGCTAGGGGGAGTGGCTTACACATCTCAAGGATATATATACTCAGACCACACAAACCTTTCTCCAGTGTATTTTGACTCTGGAGGGATACTGAACTACTTGATTCTGCTAGGATAGACTAAGTATATGGTTTTCTGCTTTCTTAAAATTGATCTTAAACTGTACCAAGCCTGCTTAAAAAAGGGTTAGTGACTGATGCTGATTCTGTTGATTCTACTGTTCTGATATTCTCTAATCAGGAAGTGTTTGATGCTCTGTTGTGTTTGATGCTCCTGTGCCTTTAATCAGGAACTGCTCTGAGAGGTGTGCTTTAGCTTCAATAGGTCAATTGTCCTCTTAACTGCTAGGGGGAGTGGCTTACACATCTCAAGGATATATATACTCAGACCACACAAACCTTTCTCCAGTGTATTTTGACTCTGGAGGGATACTGAACTACTTGATTCTGCTAGGATAGACTAAGTATATGGTTTTCTGCTTTCTTAAAATTGATCTTAAACTGTACCAAGCCTGCTTAAAAAAGGGTTAGTGACTGATGCTGATTCTGTTGATTCTACTGTTCTGATATTCTCTAATCAGGAAGTGTTTGATGCTCTGTTGTGTTTGATGCTCCTGTGCCTTTAATCAGGAACTGCTCTGAGAGGTGTGCTTTAGCTTCAATAGGTCAATTGTCCTCTTAACTGCTAGGGGGAGTGGCTTACACATCTCAAGGATATATATACTCAGACCACACAAACCTTTCTCCAGTGTATTTTGACTCTGGAGGGATACTGAACTACTTGATTCTGCTAGGATAGACTAAGTATATGGTTTTCTGCTTTCTTAAAATTGATCTTAAACTGTACCAAGCCTGCTTAAAAAAGGGTTAGTGACTGATGCTGATTCTGTTGATTCTACTGTTCTGATATTCTCTAATCAGGAAGTGTTTGATGCTCTGTTGTGTTTGATGCTCCTGTGCCTTTAATCAGGAACTGCTCTGAGAGGTGTGCTTTAGCTTCAATAGGTCAATTGTCCTCTTAACTGCTAGGGGGAGTGGCTTACACATCTCAAGGATATATATACTCAGACCACACAAACCTTTCTCCAGTGTATTTTGACTCTGGAGGGATACTGAACTACTTGATTCTGCTAGGATAGACTAAGTATATGGTTTTCTGCTTTCTTAAAATTGATCTTAAACTGTACCAAGCCTGCTTAAAAAAGGGTTAGTGACTGATGCTGATTCTGTTGATTCTACTGTTCTGATATTCTCTAATCAGGAAGTGTTTGATGCTCTGTTGTGTTTGATGCTCCTGTGCCTTTAATCAGGAACTGCTCTGAGAGGTGTGCTTTAGCTTCAATAGGTCAATTGTCCTCTTAACTGCTAGGGGGAGTGGCTTACACATCTCAAGGATATATATACTCAGACCACACAAACCTTTCTCCAGTGTATTTTGACTCTGGAGGGATACTGAACTACTTGATTCTGCTAGGATAGACTAAGTATATGGTTTTCTGCTTTCTTAAAATTGATCTTAAACTGTACCAAGCCTGCTTAAAAAGGGTTAGTGACTGATGCTGATTCTGTTGATTCTACTGTTCTGATATTCTCTAATCAGGAAGTGTTTGATGCTCTGTTGTGTTTGATGCTCCTGTGCCTTTAATCAGGAACTGCTCTGAGAGGTGTGCTTTAGCTTCAATAGGTCAATTGTCCTCTTAACTGCTAGGGGGAGTGGCTTACACATCTCAAGGATATATATACTCAGACCACACAAACCTTTCTCCAGTGTATTTTGACTCTGGATGGATACTGAACTACTTGATTCTGCTAGGATAGACTAAGTATATGGTTTTTTGCTTTCTTAAAATTGATCTTAAACTGTACCAAGCCTGCTTAAAAAAGGGTTAGTGACTGATGCTGATTCTGTTGATTCTACTGTTCTGATATTCTCTAATCAGGAAGTGTTTGATGCTCTGTTGTGTTTGATGCTCCTGTGCCTTTAATCAGGAACTGCTCTGAGAGGTGTGCTTTAGCTTCAATAGGTCAATTGTCCTCTTAACTGCTAGGGGGAGTGGCTTACACATCTCAAGGATATATATACTCAGACCACACAAACCTTTCTCCATGTATTTTGACTCTGGAGGGATACTGAACTACTTGATTCTGCTGTCAGAAAAGACACTTTTGGGGTATTTCTATTCTGGCTGAAAATCGTTTTTGCTCTGAGCAATCAGGAAAAGCTGTAAATGCATCTAAAAGTGATGAAAATCATGTTTTCATGAAAACACAAGGAAACTTGTTATTATGAGTCCAGAGGCCCTTACTTGAAGAAACTCATGTAAAGTATGAATTCTGTCAGAAAAGACACTTTTGGGGTATTTTAAGAGCAGAAAAGCTGTAAATGCATCTAAAAGTGATGCATTGTTTTCATAAAACACAAGGAAACTTGTTATTATGAGTCCAAGGCCCTTACTTGAAGAAACTCATGTAAAGTATGAATTCCTGTCAGAAAAGACACTTTTGGGGTATTTTAAGGCTGAAACGTCTTTTTGCAGCAGAAAAGCTGTAAATGCATCTAAAAGTGATGCATTTACATAAAAACACAAGGAAACTTGTTATTATGAGTCCAGAGGCCCTTACTTGAAGAAACTCATGTAAAGTATGAATTCCTGTCAGAAAAGACACTTTTGGGGTATTTTAAGGCTGAAACGTCTTTTGCAGCAGAAAAGCTGTAAATGCATCTAAAAGTGATGCATTTACATAAAAACACAAGGAAACTTGTTATTATGAGTCCAGAGGCCCTTACTTGAAGAAACTCATGTAAAGTATGAATTCCTGTCAGAAAAGACACTTTTGGGATATTTTAAGGCTGAAACGTCTTTTTGCAGCAGAAAAGCTGTAAATGCATCTAAAAGTGATGCATTTACATAAAAACACAAGGAAACTTGTTATTATGAGTCCAGAGGCCCTTACTTGAAGAAACTCATGTAAAGTATGAATTCCTGTCAGAAAAGACACTTTTGGGGTATTTTAAGGCTGAAACGTCTTTTTGCAGCAGAAAAGCTGTAAATGCATCTAAAAGTGATGCATTTACATAAAAACACAAGGAAACTTGTTATTATGAGTCCAGAGGCCCTTACTTGAAGAAACTCATGTAAAGTATGAATTCCTGTCAGAGAAGACACTTTTGGGGTATTTTAAGGCTGAAACGTCTTTTTGCAGCAGAAAAGCTGTAAATGCATCTAAAAGTGATGAAAGTATCATTTTTCATGAAAACACAAGGAAACTTGTTATTATGAGTCCAGAGGCCCTTACTTGAAGAAACTCATGTAAAGTATGAATTCCTGTCAGAAAAGACACTTTTGGGGTATTTTAAGGCTGAAACGTCTTTTTGCAGCAGAAAAGCTGTAAATGCATCTAAAAGTGATGCATTTACATGAAAACACAAGGAAACTTGTTATTATGAGTCCAGAGGCCCTTACTTGAAGAAACTCATGTAAAGTATGAATTCCTGTCAGAAAAGACACTTTTGGGGTATTTTAAGGCTGAAACGTCTTTTTGCAGCAGAAAAGCTGTAAATGCATCTAAAAGTGATGCATTTACATGAAAACACAAGGAAACTTGTTATTATGAGTCCAGAGGCCCTTACTTGAAGAAACTCATGTAAAGTATGAATTCCTGTCAGAAAAGACACTTTTGGGGTATTTTAAGGCTGAAACGTCTTTTTGCAGCAGAAAAGCTGTAAATGCATCTAAAAGTGATGCATTTACATGAAAACACAAGGAAACTTGTTATTATGAGTCCAGAGGCCCTTACTTGAAGAAACTCATGTAAAGTATGAATTCCTGTCAGAAAAGACACTTTTGGGGTATTTTAAGGCTGAAACGTCTTTTGCAGCAGAAAAGCTGTAAATGCATCTAAAAGTGATGCATTTACATAAAAACACAAGGAAACTTGTTATTATGAGTCCAGAGGCCCTTACTTGAAGAAACTCATGTAAAGTATGAATTCCTGTCAGAAAAGACACTTTTGGGGTATTTTAAGGCTGAAACGTCTTTTTGCAGCAGAAAAGCTGTAAATGCATCTAAAAGTGATGCATTTACATAAAAACACAAGGAAACTTGTTATTATGAGTCCAGAGGCCCTTACTTGAAGAAACTCATGTAAAGTATGAATTCCTGTCAGAAAAGACACTTTTGGGGTATTTTAAGGCTGAAACGTCTTTTTGCAGCAGAAAAGCTGTAAATGCATCTAAAAGTGATGCATTTACATAAAAACACAAGGAAACTTGTTATTATGAGTCCAGAGGCCCTTACTTGAAGAAACTCATGTAAAGTATGAATTCCTGTCAGAAAAGACACTTTTGGGGTATTTTAAGGCTGAAACGTCTTTTTGCAGCAGAAAAGCTGTAAATGCATCTAAAAGTGATGCATTTACATGAAAACACAAGGAAACTTGTTATTATGAGTCCAGAGGCCCTTACTTGAAGAAACTCATGTAAAGTATGAATTCCTGTCAGAAAAGACACTTTTGGGGTATTTTAAGGCTGAAACGTCTTTTTGCAGCAGAAAAGCTGTAAATGCATCTAAAAGTGATGCATTTACATAAAAACACAAGGAAACTTGTTATTATGAGTCCAGAGGCCCTTACTTGAAGAAACTCATGTAAAGTATGAATTCCTGTCAGAAAAGACACTTTTGGGGTATTTTAAGGCTGAAACGTCTTTTTGCAGCAGAAAAGCTGTAAATGCATCTAAAAGTGATGCATTTACATGAAAACACAAGGAAACTTGTTATTATGAGTCCAGAGGCCCTTACTTGAAGAAACTCATGTAAAGTATGAATTCCTGTCAGAAAAGACACTTTTGGGGTATTTTAAGGCTGAAACGTCTTTTTGCAGCAGAAAAGCTGTAAATGCATCTAAAAGTGATGCATTTACATGAAAACACAAGGAAACTTGTTATTATGAGTCCAGAGGCCCTTACTTGAAGAAACTCATGTAAAGTATGAATTCCTGTCAGAAAAGACACTTTTGGGGTATTTTAAGGCTGAAACGTCTTTTGCAGCAGAAAAGCTGTAAATGCATCTAAAAGTGATGCATTTACATGAAAACACAAGGAAACTTGTTATTATGAGTCCAGAGGCCCTTACTTGAAGAAACTCATGTAAAGTATGAATTCCTGTCAGAAAAGACACTTTTGGGGTATTTTAAGGCTGAAACGTCTTTTTGCAGCAGAAAAGCTGTAAATGCATCTAAAAGTGATGCATTTACATGAAAACACAAGGAAACTTGTTATTATGAGTCCAGAGGCCCTTACTTGAAGAAACTCATGTAAAGTATGAATTCCTGTCAGAAAAGACACTTTTGGGGTATTTTAAGGCTGAAACGTCTTTTTGCAGCAGAAAAGCTGTAAATGCATCTAAAAGTGATGAAAGTATCATTTTTCATGAAAACACAAGGAAACTTGTTATTATGAGTCCAGAGGCCCTTACTTGAAGAAACTCATGTAAAGTATGAATTCCTGTCAGAAAAGACACTTTTGGGGTATTTTAAGGCTGAAACGTCTTTTTGCAGCAGAAAAGCTGTAAATGCATCTAAAAGTGATGCATTTACATAAAAACACAAGGAAACTTGTTATTATGAGTCCAGAGGCCCTTACTTGAAGAAACTCATGTAAAGTATGAATTCCTGTCAGAAAAGACACTTTTGGGGTATTTTAAGGCTGAAACGTCTTTTTGCAGCAGAAAAGCTGTAAATGCATCTAAAAGTGATGCATTTACATGAAAACACAAGGAAACTTGTTATTATGAGTCCAGAGGCCCTTACTTGAAGAAACTCATGTAAAGTATGAATTCCTGTCAGAAAAGACACTTTTGGGGTATTTTAAGGCTGAAACGTCTTTTTGCAGCAGAAAAGCTGTAAATGCATCTAAAAGTGATGCATTTACATGAAAACACAAGGAAACTTGTTATTATGAGTCCAGAGGCCCTTACTTGAAGAAACTCATGTAAAGTATGAATTCCTGTCAGAAAAGACACTTTTGGGGTATTTTAAGGCTGAAACGTCTTTTTGCAGCAGAAAAGCTGTAAATGCATCTAAAAGTGATGCATTTACATAAAAACACAAGGAAACTTGTTATTATGAGTCCAGAGGCCCTTACTTGAAGAAACTCATGTAAAGTATGAATTCCTGTCAGAAAAGACACTTTTGGGGTATTTTAAGGCTGAAACGTCTTTTTGCAGCAGAAAAGCTGTAAATGCATCTAAAAGTGATGAAAGTATCATTTTTCATGAAAACACAAGGAAACTTGTTATTATGAGTCCAGAGGCCCTTACTTGAAGAAACTCATGTAAAGTATGAATTCCTGTCAGAAAAGACACTTTTGGGGTATTTTAAGGCTGAAACGTCTTTTTGCAGCAGAAAAGCTGTAAATGCATCTAAAAGTGATGCATTTACATGAAAACACAAGGAAACTTGTTATTATGAGTCCAGAGGCCCTTACTTGAAGAAACTCATGTAAAGTATGAATTCCTGTCAGAAAAGACACTTTTGGGGTATTTTAAGGCTGAAACGTCTTTTTGCAGCAGAAAAGCTGTAAATGCATCTAAAAGTGATGCATTTACATGAAAACACAAGGAAACTTGTTATTATGAGTCCAGAGGCCCTTACTTGAAGAAACTCATGTAAAGTATGAATTCCTGTCAGAAAAGACACTTTTGGGGTATTTTAAGGCTGAAACGTCTTTTTGCAGCAGAAAAGCTGTAAATGCATCTAAAAGTGATGCATTTACATGAAAACACAAGGAAACTTGTTATTATGAGTCCAGAGGCCCTTACTTGAAGAAACTCATGTAAAGTATGAATTCCTGTCAGAAAAGACACTTTTGGGGTATTTTAAGGCTGAAACGTCTTTTTGCAGCAGAAAAGCTGTAAATGCATCTAAAAGTGATGAAAGTATCATTTTTCATGAAAACACAAGGAAACTTGTTATTATGAGTCCAGAGGCCCTTACTTGAAGAAACTCATGTAAAGTATGAATTCCTGTCAGAAAAGACACTTTTGGGGTATTTTAAGGCTGAAACGTCTTTTTGCAGCAGAAAAGCTGTAAATGCATCTAAAAGTGATGCATTTACATGAAAACACAAGGAAACTTGTTATTATGAGTCCAGAGGCCCTTACTTGAAGAAACTCATGTAAAGTATGAATTCCTGTCAGAAAAGACACTTTTGGGGTATTTTAAGGCTGAAACGTCTTTTTGCAGCAGAAAAGCTGTAAATGCATCTAAAAGTGATGAAAGTATCATTTTTCATAAAAACACAAGGAAACTTGTTATTATGAGTCCAGAGGCCCTTACTTGAAGAAACTCATGTAAAGTATGAATTCCTGTCAGAAAAGACACTTTTGGGGTATTTTAAGGCTGAAACGTCTTTTTGCAGCAGAAAAGCTGTAAATGCATCTAAAAGTGATGCATTTACATGAAAAACACAAGGAAACTTGTTATTATGAGTCCAGAGGCCCTTACTTGAAGAAACTCATGTAAAGTATGAATTCCTGTCAGAAAAGACACTTTTGGGGTATTTTAAGGCTGAAACGTCTTTTTGCAGCAGAAAAGCTGTAAATGCATCTAAAAGTGATGCATTTACATGAAAACACAAGGAAACTTGTTATTATGAGTCCAGAGGCCCTTACTTGAAGAAACTCATGTAAAGTATGAATTCCTGTCAGAAAAGACACTTTTGGGGTATTTTAAGGCTGAAACGTCTTTTTGCAGCAGAAAAGCTGTAAATGCATCTAAAAGTGATGAAAGTATCATTTTTCATGAAAACACAAGGAAACTTGTTATTATGAGTCCAGAGGCCCTTACTTGAAGAAACTCATGTAAAGTATGAATTCCTGTCAGAAAAGACACTTTTGGGGTATTTTAAGGCTGAAACGTCTTTTTGCAGCAGAAAAGCTGTAAATGCATCTAAAAGTGATGCATTTACATGAAAACACAAGGAAACTTGTTATTATGAGTCCAGAGGCCCTTACTTGAAGAAACTCATGTAAAGTATGAATTCCTGTCAGAAAAGACACTTTTGGGGTATTTTAAGGCTGAAACGTCTTTTTGCAGCAGAAAAGCTGTAAATGCATCTAAAAGTGATGCATTTACATGAAAACACAAGGAAACTTGTTATTATGAGTCCAGAGGCCCTTACTTGAAGAAACTCATGTAAAGTATGAATTCCTGTCAGAAAAGACACTTTTGGGGTATTTTAAGGCTGAAACGTCTTTTTGCAGCAGAAAAGCTGTAAATGCATCTAAAAGTGATGAAAGTATCATGTTTTCATGAAAACACAAGGAAACTTGTTATTATGAGTCCAGAGGCCCTTACTTGAAGAAACTCATGTAAAGTATGAATTCCTGTCAGAAAAGACACTTTTGGGGTATTTTAAGGCTGAAACGTCTTTTTGCAGCAGAAAAGCTGTAAATGCATCTAAAAGTGATGCATTTTTCATGAAAACACAAGGAAACTTGTTATTATGAGTCCAGAGGCCCTTACTTGAAGAAACTCATGTAAAGTATGAATTCCTGTCAGAAAAGACACTTTTGGGGTATTTTAAGGCTGAAACGTCTTTTTGCAGCAGAAAAGCTGTAAATGCATCTAAAAGTGATGCATTTTTCATAAAAACACAAGGAAACTTGTTATTATGAGTCCAGAGGCCCTTACTTGAAGAAACTCATGTAAAGTATGAATTCCTGTCAGAAAAGACACTTTTGGGGTATTTTAAGGCTGAAACGTCTTTTTGCAGCAGAAAAGCTGTAAATGCATCTAAAAGTGATGCATTTACATGAAAACACAAGGAAACTTGTTATTATGAGTCCAGAGGCCCTTACTTGAAGAAACTCATGTAAAGTATGAATTCCTGTCAGAAAAGACACTTTTGGGGTATTTTAAGGCTGAAACGTCTTTTGCAGCAGAAAAGCTGTAAATGCATCTAAAAGTGATGCATTTTTTCATGAAAACACAAGGAAACTTGTTATTATGAGTCCAGAGGCCCTTACTTGAAGAAACTCATGTAAAGTATGAATTCCTGTCAGAAAAGACACTTTTGGGGTATTTTAAGGCTGAAACGTCTTTTTGCAGCAGAAAAGCTGTAAATGCATCTAAAAGTGATGCATTTACATGAAAACACAAGGAAACTTGTTATTATGAGTCCAGAGGCCCTTACTTGAAGAAACTCATGTAAAGTATGAATTCCTGTCAGAAAAGACACTTTTGGGGTATTTTAAGGCTGAAACGTCTTTTTGCAGCAGAAAAGCTGTAAATGCATCTAAAAGTGATGCATTTACATAAAAACACAAGGAAACTTGTTATTATGAGTCCAGAGGCCCTTACTTGAAGAAACTCATGTAAAGTATGAATTCCTGTCAGAAAAGACACTTTTGGGGTATTTTAAGGCTGAAACGTCTTTTTGCAGCAGAAAAGCTGTAAATGCATCTAAAAGTGATGAAAGTATCATTTTTCATGAAAACACAAGGAAACTTGTTATTATGAGTCCAGAGGCCCTTACTTGAAGAAACTCATGTAAAGTATGAATTCCTGTCAGAAAAGACACTTTTGGGGTATTTTAAGGCTGAAACGTCTTTTTGCAGCAGAAAAGCTGTAAATGCATCTAAAAGTGATGCATTTACATGAAAACACAAGGAAACTTGTTATTATGAGTCCAGAGGCCCTTACTTGAAGAAACTCATGTAAAGTATGAATTCCTGTCAGAAAAGACACTTTTGGGGTATTTTAAGGCTGAAACGTCTTTTTGCAGCAGAAAAGCTGTAAATGCATCTAAAAGTGATGAAAGTATCATTTTTCATAAAAACACAAGGAAACTTGTTATTATGAGTCCAGAGGCCCTTACTTGAAGAAACTCATGTAAAGTATGAATTCCTGTCAGAAAAGACACTTTTGGGGTATTTTAAGGCTGAAACGTCTTTTGCAGCAGAAAAGCTGTAAATGCATCTAAAAGTGATGCATTTACATGAAAACACAAGGAAACTTGTTATTATGAGTCCAGAGGCCCTTACTTGAAGAAACTCATGTAAAGTATGAATTCCTGTCAGAAAAGACACTTTTGGGGTATTTTAAGGCTGAAACGTCTTTTTGCAGCAGAAAAGCTGTAAATGCATCTAAAAGTGATGCATTTTTCATGAAAACACAAGGAAACTTGTTATTATGAGTCCAGAGGCCCTTACTTGAAGAAACTCATGTAAAGTATGAATTCTTGTCAGAAAAAACACTTTTGGGGTATTTTAAGGCTGAAACGTCTTTTTGCAGCAGAAAAGCTGTAAATGCATCTAAAAGTGATGCATTTACATGAAAACACAAGGAAACTTGTTATTATGAGTCCAGAGGCCCTTACTTGAAGAAACTCATGTAAAGTATGAATTCCTGTCAGAAAAGACACTTTTGGGGTATTTTAAGGCTGAAACGTCTTTTTGCAGCAGAAAAGCTGTAAATGCATCTAAAAGTGATGCATTTTTCACATGAAAACACAAGGAAACTTGTTATTATGAGTCCAGAGGCCCTTACTTGAAGAAACTCATGTAAAGTATGAATTCCTGTCAGAAAAGACACTTTTGGGGTATTTTAAGGCTGAAACGTCTTTTTGCAGCAGAAAAGCTGTAAATGCATCTAAAAGTGATGAAAGTTTGTTTTCATGAAAACACAAGGAAACTTGTTATTATGAGTCCAGAGGCCCTTACTTGAAGAAACTCATGTAAAGTATGAATTCCTGTCAGAAAAGACACTTTTGGGGTATTTTAAGGCTGAAACGTCTTTTTGCAGCAGAAAAGCTGTAAATGCATCTAAAAGTGATGCATTTACATGAAAACACAAGGAAACTTGTTATTATGAGTCCAGAGGCCCTTACTTGAAGAAACTCATGTAAAGTATGAATTCCTGTCAGAAAAGACACTTTTGGGGTATTTTAAGGCTGAAACGTCTTTTTGCAGCAGAAAAGCTGTAAATGCATCTAAAAGTGATGCATTTTTCATAAAAACACAAGGAAACTTGTTATTATGAGTCCAGAGGCCCTTACTTGAAGAAACTCATGTAAAGTATGAATTCCTGTCAGAAAAGACACTTTTGGGGTATTTTAAGGCTGAAACGTCTTTTTGCAGCAGAAAAGCTGTAAATGCATCTAAAAGTGATGCATTTACATGAAAACACAAGGAAACTTGTTATTATGAGTCCAGAGGCCCTTACTTGAAGAAACTCATGTAAAGTATGAATTCCTGTCAGAAAAGACACTTTTGGGGTATTTTAAGGCTGAAACGTCTTTTTGCAGCAGAAAAGCTGTAAATGCATCTAAAAGTGATGCATTTACATGAAAACACAAGGAAACTTGTTATTATGAGTCCAGAGGCCCTTACTTGAAGAAACTCATGTAAAGTATGAATTCCTGTCAGAAAAGACACTTTTGGGGTATTTTAAGGCTGAAACGTCTTTTTGCAGCAGAAAAGCTGTAAATGCATCTAAAAGTGATGCATTTTTCATGAAAACACAAGGAAACTTGTTATTATGAGTCCAGAGGCCCTTACTTGAAGAAACTCATGTAAAGTATGAATTCCTGTCAGAAAAGACACTTTTGGGGTATTTTAAGGCTGAAACGTCTTTTTGCAGCAGAAAAGCTGTAAATGCATCTAAAAGTGATGCATTTACATGAAAACACAAGGAAACTTGTTATTATGAGTCCAGAGGCCCTTACTTGAAGAAACTCATGTAAAGTATGAATTCCTGTCAGAAAAGACACTTTTGGGGTATTTTAAGGCTGAAACGTCTTTTTGCAGCAGAAAAGCTGTAAATGCATCTAAAAGTGATGCATTTTTCATAAAAACACAAGGAAACTTGTTATTATGAGTCCAGAGGCCCTTACTTGAAGAAACTCATGTAAAGTATGAATTCCTGTCAGAAAAGACACTTTTGGGGTATTTTAAGGCTGAAACGTCTTTTTGCAGCAGAAAAGCTGTAAATGCATCTAAAAGTGATGCATTTACATGAAAACACAAGGAAACTTGTTATTATGAGTCCAGAGGCCCTTACTTGAAGAAACTCATGTAAAGTATGAATTCCTGTCAGAAAAGACACTTTTGGGGTATTTTAAGGCTGAAACGTCTTTTTGCAGCAGAAAAGCTGTAAATGCATCTAAAAGTGATGCATTTACATGAAAACACAAGGAAACTTGTTATTATGAGTCCAGAGGCCCTTACTTGAAGAAACTCATGTAAAGTATGAATTCCTGTCAGAAAAGACACTTTTGGGGTATTTTAAGGCTGAAACGTCTTTTTGCAGCAGAAAAGCTGTAAATGCATCTAAAAGTGATGAAAGTATCATTTTTCATGAAAACACAAGGAAACTTGTTATTATGAGTCCAGAGGCCCTTACTTGAAGAAACTCATGTAAAGTATGAATTCCTGTCAGAAAAGACACTTTTGGGGTATTTTAAGGCTGAAACGTCTTTTTGCAGCAGAAAAGCTGTAAATGCATCTAAAAGTGATGAAAGTATCATTTTTCATGAAAACACAAGGAAACTTGTTATTATGAGTCCAGAGGCCCTTACTTGAAGAAACTCATGTAAAGTATGAATTCCTGTCAGAAAAGACACTTTTGGGGTATTTTAAGGCTGAAACGTCTTTTTGCAGCAGAAAAGCTGTAAATGCATCTAAAAGTGATGCATTTACATGAAAACACAAGGAAACTTGTTATTATGAGTCCAGAGGCCCTTACTTGAAGAAACTCATGTAAAGTATGAATTCCTGTCAGAAAAGACACTTTTGGGGTATTTTAAGGCTGAAACGTCTTTTTGCAGCAGAAAAGCTGTAAATGCATCTAAAAGTGATGCATTTACATAAAAAACAAAGGAAACTTGTTATTATGAGTCCAGAGGCCCTTACTTGAAGAAACTCATGTAAAGTATGAATTCCTGTCAGAAAAGACACTTTTGGGGTATTTTAAGGCTGAAACGTCTTTTTGCAGCAGAAAAGCTGTAAATGCATCTAAAAGTGATGAAAGTATCATTTTTCATGAAAACACAAGGAAACTTGTTATTATGAGTCCAGAGGCCCTTACTTGAAGAAACTCATGTAAAGTATGAATTCCTGTCAGAAAAGACACTTTTGGGGTATTTTAAGGCTGAAACGTCTTTTTGCAGCAGAAAAGCTGTAAATGCATCTAAAAGTGATGCATTTACATGAAAACACAAGGAAACTTGTTATTATGAGTCCAGAGGCCCTTACTTGAAGAAACTCATGTAAAGTATGAATTCCTGTCAGAAAAGACACTTTTGGGGTATTTTAAGGCTGAAACGTCTTTTTGCA
Organism: Anoplopoma fimbria; assembly: GCF_027596085.1. Classification (NCBI taxonomy): domain Eukaryota; kingdom Metazoa; phylum Chordata; class Actinopteri; order Perciformes; family Anoplopomatidae; genus Anoplopoma; species Anoplopoma fimbria. The sequence goes on along the minus strand of NW_026550774.1, from coordinate 8,499 downwards.
GCAGAAAAGCTGTAAATGCATCTAAAAGTGATGCATTTACATAAAAACACAAGGAAACTTGTTATTATGAGTCCAGAGGCCCTTACTTGAAGAAACTCATGTAAAGTATGAATTCCTGTCAGAAAAGACACTTTTGGGGTATTTTAAGGCTGAAACGTCTTTTTGCAGCAGAAAAGCTGTAAATGCATCTAAAAGTGATGCATTTATGTTTTCATGAAAACACAAGGAAACTTGTTATTATGAGTCCAGAGGCCCTTACTTGAAGAAACTCATGTAAAGTATGAATTCCTGTCAGAAAAGACACTTTTGGGGTATTTTAAGGCTGAAACGTCTTTTTGCAGCAGAAAAGCTGTAAATGCATCTAAAAGTGATGCATTTTTCATGAAAACACAAGGAAACTTGTTATTATGAGTCCAGAGGCCCTTACTTGAAGAAACTCATGTAAAGTATGAATTCCTGTCAGAAAAGACACTTTTGGGGTATTTTAAGGCTGAAACGTCTTTTTGCAGCAGAAAAGCTGTAAATGCATCTAAAAGTGATGAAAGTATCATGTTTTCATAAAAACACAAGGAAAGTTGTTATTATGAGTCCAGAGGCCCTTACTTGAAGAAACTCATGTAAAGTATGAATTCCTGTCAGAAAAGACACTTTTGGGGTATTTTAAGGCTGAAACGTCTTTTTGCAGCAGAAAAGCTGTAAATGCATCTAAAAGTGATGAAAGTATCATGTTTTCATGAAAACACAAGGAAACTTGTTATTATGAGTCCAGAGGCCCTTACTTGAAGAAACTCATGTAAAGTATGAATTCCTGTCAGAAAAGACACTTTTGGGGTATTTTAAGGCTGAAACGTCTTTTTGCAGCAGAAAAGCTGTAAATGCATCTAAAAGTGATGCATTTACATGAAAACACAAGGAAACTTGTTATTATGAGTCCAGAGGCCCTTACTTGAAGAAACTCATGTAAAGTATGAATTCCTGTCAGAAAAGACACTTTTGGGGTATTTTAAGGCTGAAACGTCTTTTTGCAGCAGAAAAGCTGTAAATGCATCTAAAAGTGATGCATTTACATAAAAACACAAGGAAACTTGTTATTATGAGTCCAGAGGCCCTTACTTGAAGAAACTCATGTAAAGTATGAATTCCTGTCAGAAAAGACACTTTTGGGGTATTTTAAGGCTGAAACGTCTTTTTGCAGCAGAAAAGCTGTAAATGCATCTAAAAGTGATGCATTTACATAAAAACACAAGGAAACTTGTTATTATGAGTCCAGAGGCCCTTACTTGAAGAAACTCATGTAAAGTATGAATTCCTGTCAGAAAAGACACTTTTGGGGTATTTTAAGGCTGAAACGTCTTTTTGCAGCAGAAAAGCTGTAAATGCATCTAAAAGTGATGAAAGTATCATTTTTCATGAAAACACAAGGAAACTTGTTATTATGAGTCCAGAGGCCCTTACTTGAAGAAACTCATGTAAAGTATGAATTCCTGTCAGAAAAGACACTTTTGGGGTATTTTAAGGCTGAAACGTCTTTTTGCAGCAGAAAATCTGTAAATGCATCTAAAAGTGATGAAAGTATCATGTTTTCATGAAAACACAAGGAAACTTGTTATTATGAGTCCAGAGGCCCTTACTTGAAGAAACTCATGTAAAGTATGAATTCCTGTCAGAAAAGACACTTTTGGGGTATTTTAAGGCTGAAACGTCTTTTTGCAGCAGAAAAGCTGTAAATGCATCTAAAAGTGATGCATTTACATAAAAACACAAGGAAACTTGTTATTATGAGTCCAGAGGCCCTTACTTGAAGAAACTCATGTAAAGTATGAATTCCTGTCAGAAAAGACACTTTTGGGGTATTTTAAGGCTGAAACGTCTTTTTGCAGCAGAAAAGCTGTAAATGCATCTAAAAGTGATGCATTTACATAAAAACACAAGGAAACTTGTTATTATGAGTCCAGAGGCCCTTACTTGAAGAAACTCATGTAAAGTATGAATTCCTGTCAGAAAAGACACTTTTGGGGTATTTTAAGGCTGAAACGTCTTTTTGCAGCAGAAAAGCTGTAAATGCATCTAAAAGTGATGCATTTTTCATGAAAACACAAGGAAACTTGTTATTATGAGTCCAGAGGCCCTTACTTGAAGAAACTCATGTAAAGTATGAATTCCTGTCAGAAAAGACACTTTTGGGGTATTTTAAGGCTGAAACGTCTTTTTGCAGCAGAAAAGCTGTAAATGCATCTAAAAGTGATGAAAGTATCATTTTTCATGAAAACACAAGGAAACTTGTTATTATGAGTCCAGAGGCCCTTACTTGAAGAAACTCATGTAAAGTATGAATTCCTGTCAGAAAAGACACTTTTGGGGTATTTTAAGGCTGAAACGTCTTTTTGCAGCAGAAAAGCTGTAAATGCATCTAAAAGTGATGAAAGTATCATGTTTTCATGAAAACACAAGGAAACTTGTTATTATGAGTCCAGAGGCCCTTACTTGAAGAAACTCATGTAAAGTATGAATTCCTGTCAGAAAAGACACTTTTGGGGTATTTTAAGGCTGAAACGTCTTTTTGCAGCAGAAAAGCTGTAAATGCATCTAAAAGTGATGCATTTACATAAAAACACAAGGAAACTTGTTATTATGAGTCCAGAGGCCCTTACTTGAAGAAACTCATGTAAAGTATGAATTCCTGTCAGAAAAGACACTTTTGGGCTATTTTAAGGCTGAAACGTCTTTTTGCAGCAGAAAAGCTGTAAATGCATCTAAAAGTGATGCATTTACATAAAAACACAAGGAAACTTGTTATTATGAGTCCAGAGGCCCTTACTTGAAGAAACTCATGTAAAGTATGAATTCCTGTCAGAAAAGACACTTTTGGGGTATTTTAAGGCTGAAACGTCTTTTTGCAGCAGAAAAGCTGTAAATGCATCTAAAAGTGATGAAAGTATCATGTTTTCATGAAAACACAAGGAAACTTGTTATTATGAGTCCAAAGGCCCTTACTTGAAGAAACTCATGTAAAGTATGAATTCCTGTCAGAAAAGACACTTTTGGGGTATTTTAAGGCTGAAACGTCTTTTTGCAGCAGAAAAGCTGTAAATGCATCTAAAAGTGATGCATTTACATAAAAACACAAGGAAACTTGTTATTATGAGTCCAGAGGCCCTTACTTGAAGAAACTCATGTAAAGTATGAATTCCTGTCAGAAAAGACACTTTTGGGCTATTTTAAGGCTGAAACGTCTTTTTGCAGCAGAAAAGCTGTAAATGCATCTAAAAGTGATGCATTTACATGAAAACACAAGGAAACTTGTTATTATGAGTCCAGAGGCCCTTACTTGAAGAAACTCATGTAAAGTATGAATTCCTGTCAGAAAAGACACTTTTGGGGTATTTTAAGGCTGAAACGTCTTTTTGCAGCAGAAAAGCTGTAAATGCATCTAAAAGTGATGCATTTACATGAAAACACAAGGAAACTTGTTATTATGAGTCCAGAGGCCCTTACTTGAAGAAACTCATGTAAAGTATGAATTCCTGTCAGAAAAGACACTTTTGGGGTATTTTAAGGCTGAAACGTCTTTTTGCAGCAGAAAAGCTGTAAATGCATCTAAAAGTGATGAATTTGTTTTCATGAAAACACAAGGAAACTTGTTATTATGAGTCCAGAGGCCCTTACTTGAAGAAACTCATGTAAAGTATGAATTCCTGTCAGAAAAGACACTTTTGGGGTATTTTAAGGCTGAAACGTCTTTTTGCAGCAGAAAAGCTGTAAATGCATCTAAAAGTGATGAAAGTATCATTTTTCATGAAAACACAAGGAAACTTGTTATTATGAGTCCAGAGGCCCTTACTTGAAGAAACTCATGTAAAGTATGAATTCCTGTCAGAAAAGACACTTTTGGGGTATTTTAAGGCTGAAACGTCTTTTTGCAGCAGAAAAGCTGTAAATGCATCTAAAAGTGATGCATTTACATAAAACACAAGGAAACTTGTTATTATGAGTCCAGAGGCCCTTACTTGAAGAAACTCATGTAAAGTATGAATTCCTGTCAGAAAAGACACTTTTGGGCTATTTTAAGGCTGAAACGTCTTTTTGCAGCAGAAAAGCTGTAAATGCATCTAAAAGTGATGCATTTACATAAAAACACAAGGAAACTTGTTATTATGAGTCCAGAGGCCCTTACTTGAAGAAACTCATGTAAAGTATGAATTCCTGTCAGAAAAGACACTTTTGGGCTATTTTCAGGCTGAAACGTCTTTTTGCAGCAGAAAAGCTGTAAATGCATCTAAAAGTGATGCATTTTTCATGAAAACACAAGGAAACTTGTTATTATGAGTCCAGAGGCCCTTACTTGAAGAAACTCATGTAAAGTATGAATTCCTGTCAGAAAAGACACTTTTGGGCTATTTTAAGGCTGAAACGTCTTTTTGCAGCAGAAAAGCTGTAAATGCATCTAAAAGTGATGAAAGTATCATTTTTCATGAAAACACAAGGAAACTTGTTATTATGAGTCCAGAGGCCCTTACTTGAAGAAACTCATGTAAAGTATGAATTCCTGTCAGAAAAGACACTTTTGGGGTATTTTAAGGCTGAAACGTCTTTTTGCAGCAGAAAAGCTGTAAATGCATCTAAAAGTGATGAAAGTATCATTTTTCATGAAAACACAAGGAAACTTGTTATTATGAGTCCAGAGGCCCTTACTTGAAGAAACTCATGTAAAGTATGAATTCCTGTCAGAAAAGACACTTTTGGGGTATTTTAAGGCTGAAACGTCTTTTTGCAGCAGAAAAGCTGTAAATGCATCTAAAAGTGATGCATTTTTCATGAAAACACAAGGAAACTTGTTATTATGAGTCCAGAGGCCCTTACTTGAAGAAACTCATGTAAAGTATGAATTCCTGTCAGAAAAGACACTTTTGGGGTATTTTAAGGCTGAAACGTCTTTTTGCAGCAGAAAAGCTGTAAATGCATCTAAAAGTGATGCATTTACATGAAAACACAAGGAAACTTGTTATTATGAGTCCAGAGGCCCTTACTTGAAGAAACTCATGTAAAGTATGAATTCCTGTCAGAAAAGACACTTTTGGGGTATTTTAAGGCTGAAACGTCTTTTTGCAGCAGAAAAGCTGTAAATGCATCTAAAAGTGATGCATTTACATAAAAACACAAGGAAACTTGTTATTATGAGTCCAGAGGCCCTTACTTGAAGAAACTCATGTAAAGTATGAATTCCTGTCAGAAAAGACACTTTTGGGGTATTTTAAGGCTGAAACGTCTTTTTGCAGCAGAAAAGCTGTAAATGCATCTAAAAGTGATGCATTTACATAAAAACACAAGGAAACTTGTTATTATGAGTCCAGAGGCCCTTACTTGAAGAAACTCATGTAAAGTATGAATTCCTGTCAGAAAAGACACTTTTGGGCTATTTTCAGGCTGAAACGTCTTTTTGCAGCAGAAAAGCTGTAAATGCATCTAAAAGTGATGAAAGTATCATTTTTCATGAAAACACAAGGAAACTTGTTATTATGAGTCCAGAGGCCCTTACTTGAAGAAACTCATGTAAAGTATGAATTCCTGTCAGAAAAGACACTTTTGGGGTATTTTAAGGCTGAAACGTCTTTTTGCAGCAGAAAAGCTGTAAATGCATCTAAAAGTGATGCATTTACATAAAAACACAAGGAAACTTGTTATTATGAGTCCAGAGGCCCTTACTTGAAGAAACTCATGTAAAGTATGAATTCCTGTCAGAAAAGACACTTTTGGGCTATTTTCAGGCTGAAACGTCTTTTTGCAGCAGAAAAGCTGTAAATGCATCTAAAAGTGATGCATTTACATGAAAACACAAGGAAACTTGTTATTATGAGTCCAGAGGCCCTTACTTGAAGAAACTCATGTAAAGTATGAATTCCTGTCAGAAAAGACACTTTTGGGGTATTTTAAGGCTGAAACGTCTTTTTGCAGCAGAAAAGCTGTAAATGCATCTAAAAGTGATGCATTTTTCATGAAAACACAAGGAAACTTGTTATTATGAGTCCAGAGGCCCTTACTTGAAGAAACTCATGTAAAGTATGAATTCCTGTCAGAAAAGACACTTTTGGGGTATTTTAAGGCTGAAACGTCTTTTTGCAGCAGAAAAGCTGTAAATGCATCTAAAAGTGATGCAAGTATCATACATGAAAACACAAGGAAACTTGTTATTATGAGTCCAGAGGCCCTTACTTGAAGAAACTCATGTAAAGTATGAATTCCTGTCAGAAAAGACACTTTTGGGGTATTTTAAGGCTGAAACGTCTTTTTGCAGCAGAAAAGCTGTAAATGCATCTAAAAGTGATGAAAGTATCATGTTTTCATGAAAACACAAGGAAACTTGTTATTATGAGTCCAGAGGCCCTTACTTGAAGAAACTCATGTAAAGTATGAATTCCTGTCAGAAAAGACACTTTTGGGGTATTTTAAGGCTGAAACGTCTTTTTGCAGCAGAAAAGCTGTAAATGCATCTAAAAGTGATGCATTTACATAAAAACACAAGGAAACTTGTTATTATGAGTCCAGAGGCCCTTACTTGAAGAAACTCATGTAAAGTATGAATTCCTGTCAGAAAAGACACTTTTGGGGTATTTTAAGGCTGAAACGTCTTTTTGCAGCAGAAAAGCTGTAAATGCATCTAAAAGTGATGCATTTACATAAAAACACAAGGAAACTTGTTATTATGAGTCCAGAGGCCCTTACTTGAAGAAACTCATGTAAAGTATAATTCCTGTCAGAAAAGACACTTTTGGGCTATTTTCCAGGCTGAAACGTCTTTTTGCAGCAGAAAAGCTGTAAATGCATCTAAAAGTGATGCATTTTCATGAAAACACAAGGAAACTTGTTATTATGAGTCCAGAGGCCCTTACTTGAAGAAACTCATGTAAAGTATGAATTCCTGTCAGAAAAGACACTTTTGGGCTATTTTCAGGCTGAAACGTCTTTTTGCAGCAGAAAAGCTGTAAATGCATCTAAAAGTGATGAAAGTATTTTTTCATGAAAACACAAGGAAACTTGTTATTATGAGTCCAGAGGCCCTTACTTGAAGAAACTCATGTAAAGTATGAATTCCTGTCAGAAAAGACACTTTTGGGGTATTTTAAGGCTGAAACGTCTTTTTGCAGCAGAAAAGCTGTAAATGCATCTAAAAGTGATGCATTTACATGAAAACACAAGTAAACTTGTTATTATGAGTCCAGAGGCCCTTACTTGAAGAAACTCATGTAAAGTATGAATTCCTGTCAGAAAAGACACTTTTGGGGTATTTTAAGGCTGAAACGTCTTTTTGCAGCAGAAAAGCTGTAAATGCATCTAAAAGTGATGAAAGTATTTTTTCATGAAAACACAAGGAAACTTGTTATTATGAGTCCAGAGGCCCTTACTTGAAGAAACTCATGTAAAGTATGAATTCCTGTCAGAAAAGACACTTTTGGGGTATTTTAAGGCTGAAACGTCTTTTTGCAGCAGAAAAGCTGTAAATGCATCTAAAAGTGATGAAAGTATCATTTTTCATGAAAACACAAGGAAACTTGTTATTATGAGTCCAGAGGCCCTTACTTGAAGAAACTCATGTAAAGTATGAATTCCTGTCAGAAAAGACACTTTTGGGGTATTTTAAGGCTGAAACGTCTTTTTGCAGCAGAAAAGCTGTAAATGCATCTAAAAGTGATGCATTTACATAAAAACACAAGGAAACTTGTTATTATGAGTCCAGAGGCCCTTACTTGAAGAAACTCATGTAAAGTATGAATTCCTGTCAGAAAAGACACTTTTGGGCTATTTTCAGGCTGAAACGTCTTTTTGCAGCAGAAAAGCTGTAAATGCATCTAAAAGTGATGCATTTACATAAAAACACAAGGAAACTTGTTATTATGAGTCCAGAGGCCCTTACTTGAAGAAACTCATGTAAAGTATGAATTCCTGTCAGAAAAGACACTTTTGGGCTATTTTCAGGCTGAAACGTCTTTTTGCAGCAGAAAAGCTGTAAATGCATCTAAAAGTGATGCATTTTTCATGAAAACACAAGGAAACTTGTTATTATGAGTCCAGAGGCCCTTACTTGAAGAAACTCATGTAAAGTATGAATTCCTGTCAGAAAAGACACTTTTGGGGTATTTTAAGGCTGAAACGTCTTTTTGCAGCAGAAAAGCTGTAAATGCATCTAAAAGTGATGCATTTACATAAAAACACAAGGAAACTTGTTATTATGAGTCCAGAGGCCCTTACTTGAAGAAACTCATGTAAAGTATGAATTCCTGTCAGAAAAGACACTTTTGGGGTATTTTAAGGCTGAAACGTCTTTTTGCAGCAGAAAAGCTGTAAATGCATCTAAAAGTGATGCATTTTTCATGAAAACACAAGGAAACTTGTTATTATGAGTCCAGAGGCCCTTACTTGAAGAAACTCATGTAAAGTATGAATTCCTGTCAGAAAAGACACTTTTGGGGTATTTTAAGGCTGAAACGTCTTTTGCAGCAGAAA
>NW_026550773.1:0-6408 GCF_027596085.1 Anoplopoma fimbria | reverse complement strand
CAATTGTTGAAAAACACGTGCTAAAGTGCCCTCTCAGGAGCCAAAACGCGTATTAAAGGGGCCCCTTGGGAGCCAAAACGCGTGCTAAACTGCCCTCAAGTGTCCTTTCGGGAACCAAAACGTGTGCTAAACTGCCCCCTTTGAAGCCAAAACGCGTGCTATAGAGTGCCCTCAAGTGTCCCTTTGGGAGCCAAAACGCGTGCTAGAGTGCCCTCAAGTGCCCTCTCAGGAGCCAAAACGCGTGCTAAACTGCCCTCAAGTGTCCTTTCGGGAACCAAAACACGTGCTAAAGGGTTCCCTTGGGAACCAAACCGCGTGCTAGAGTGCCCTCAAGTGTTCCTTTGGGAGCCAAAACGCGTGCTAAACTGCCCTCAAGTGCTCTCTCGGGCACCAAAACACGTGCTAAAGGGCCCAAACAAACAGATGGCCAAACGAAGAATTTTACTATAGTTCCACTTGGCACAAAGACTCATGTCCTTTTGAGTTGTCAAATAAATAGTTTAAGTAAATAGTTTAAATGTGCCCTCACAGAGCCCCTCTTGGGTGAAGAAAATACATTAAAATACTATGACACATTACTGTTGCAATGACTTTTATGTTGGGCCCTTTGTTGATCTATAGTTGAGCCAGAACTATATCTCACAGAACCAGTTTGGATTATCTGGTGCTAATATGGTGTTAAAATGCACTAGAATACAGGAAATGGCATCTACTTAATTGAAAATGTTCTGGGGGAAGACTCCCAGACCCCAAGGAGTTTATTTCCTTCATACATCCATGTCGCTGTGTGTTCTTCACAGTCCAACGTTGCAATCCACACAGTTCTCTTGAATGCTGATCCTAACAGCAAACTAATCTGAGTAGTCTGTCTAGTTAGTCTGTTTTAAGGCTATATAATGTGTCATTTGTATAACATATAAAACGTGTCTAAAGTGCCCTCTTCAGTGGTGAGAACGCGCTATATGTGCCCTTTTTTCTCTTTCCGCCCCTGCCCTTCAAAAAGTCTGTGCACGCCACTGCATAACCCTGTGGTACATTTAAGGGTGCTGGTTTTGGGGAGTTGAAATATGGTAGTTAGTTTGGCAAGTAGGACTCCATATTAAGTAGGCCTACAGCTAGGGATGCCGGGTTAATATTTAGCTACAAATGTAATTTAAAGATTTAGGAACTTCTTTTATTGCTGCTCAAGAAAGTCTATTTGCATACATGAATAATAAAGCAAAATGAGTTTTCTTTATTAATGCTCTTTTTTTCTAACAATACAGTATAATAAAAAAGAACTTATAAGAGTATTGATGATGTAAAACCAAAAGGCAGAAAAATGCCTTTTGCAAAAAATGGGGGGGGGGATGACATTGCACGGACAGCCTGTCACTGCAGGGGTTATACAGAGGAATAGCAAAATAAATCCTTGGGGGGAAAAAACAGGGGAACTACTGCTCTATGATGCTGTCAGCCTCAGGGATCTTGTCAGTACCTTTCTAGAGTCAGAGGACTTCCTGCGGCCAAAATGATGTCTATGATGACAAACTATTTGGCAATCACAAAAGAAAAACTGTACAAAAAAGTAATACTTCTGATTTACTTGTTTTTTATGAATACTTACTTGTGACTGAAGTTGCATCGTTTACATATTTATCAATGTAGTTTGTGTGTCTAGAGGGTTAAAAATGATATCCACTAGAGGGCAAATCAGGGCCTATATGAATATATATATATATATATATATATATATATATATATATATATGAATGGCATATCTCAACAGGTTAATATCTTGTTAATGTTGAAATCATGGTAGACTACGCAGCTGACTTAACTGCTCATCTTGAACAGTGGATGTAGTATATCATGTATCTTGTGCAATCATAGCATTCAGTCCTGAAGATATGAGAAACCAAAGTAAAAAAAGAATTCCTTTGAAGTAATTAATTGCTTAATTAACGCTCTGACGACTGTTAAGTGTAAACATGTGTTATTTACACCGCTGCTATGTATAGGTAGGTACTGATGCGACATATCTTTGGAAAGCCAAGATTCTTGTGATTTGATTGATGCAAACCATTTCAAGATACGATCACAACAGCAGGTACAATCAACGCCTCTGTCAGTCCACCACCAAACAAACAAACAGTTACATAATAATAAATTTAATTTATAGTGCCCTTTTCATCCGAAGATCTCAAAGGGCTACAGGTTAAAAGCAAAAATAAAAATAAAAAGGGGGTTTTAAAAACATCTAAGAGTGGGAGCCAAAGGTTTTTTTAAAAAGAAATGTTTTAAGACCTTTTTTAAAACAATCAGTGGATTGTGGTGCCCTCAAGGTGTCAGGGAGGGCATTCCACAGGCGTGGGGCGGCAACACTGAAGGCCCTATCTCCCATGGTCCTCAGTTTGGTTCTGGGTATGTGGAGGAGGTTAGAGTGAGTGGAGCGGAGGGAGCGTGTTGTGCTATGTATGTTGAGAAGTTCTTTGAGGTATGGGGGGCATGACCATGGATGCATTGGTGAGTGAGGACGGAAACCTTGTACTCAATCCGGGTGGAAACCGGAAGCCAGTGGAGTGAGTGGAGGATGGGGGTAATGTGCTCATGCTTGCGCACTCTCATCAGGATCCTAGCTGCAGAGTTTTGTACGTATTGAAGCCTCTGCAGGCTCTTGCTAGGGATCCCGATGAGTAGGGCGTTACAGTAGTCCAGTCTGGAGGAGATAAAGGCATGAACTAGTTTTTCGGAGTCTGAGAGGGAGAGAATGGGGCGGAGTTTGGAAATGTTGCGGAGGTGATAGAAGGAGGTCTTGCAGAGGTGGTTGATATGGGATTCAAAAGTGAGCTGGGGGTCCATTTTTACACCAAGATTTGTTACTGTTGATGAGAGAGGGATATTTGAGCCAGAAAAGCTGATGCTGGTTATGGATGATGATTTGGTCTGGTGAGAGGTGCCGATCAGGATGGCTTCGGTTTTGGAGCTGTTGAGTTGGAGGAAATTGTGCTCCATCCATACCTTTATCTCCTCCAGGCACGTGGTGAGTTTTGATGGGGATGACGGTGATGTTGAAGGTGGGCTGGCAGCTGTGGCATTGACATAGAGCTGTGTGTCGTCGGCATAGCAATGAAATGAAAAACCGTGGCGGCTGATGACCTGACCAAGGGGGATGAGGTAGAGGATAAAGAGGATGGGGCCAAGGACTGAACCCTGGGGGACACCGCAAGTGACTGTGTGTGGGTTCGATTTGGAGGGACCCAGGGAGATGCATTCTATCCGGTTTTTGAGGTATGACTGAAACCAACTGAGGGGAGTGCCAGTGAGTCCAGTGGTGAGGTGGAGGCGGTTTAGAAGAATGTCATGGTCGACTGTGTCAAAAGCAGCAGAGAGATCCAGAAGGATGAGGAGGGAGGGGGAGCCAGCGTCGGATGACCTCAGGAGGTCGTTTGTAACTCTTACGAGTGCTGTTTCTGTGCTGTGGGCGGAGCGGAAACCGGACTGGAATTTTTCATAGAGGTTGTTTAGTTTGAGGTGGTTTTGAAGGTGGGTGGCAACTGCTTTCTCAAGTACTTTGGATATGAAGGGGAGATTGGAGATGGGCCTGTAGTGTGATAGGACTTTTGGGTCAAGGGTGTGTTTTTTGAGCAGTGGTCTGATTATGGCTTTCTTTAAGACGGGGGAACGTGACCAGTTTGGAGAGAGTGATTTATAACAGAGGCGATCAGGGGACTTAAGACTGTGACATGGGTTTTTACCAGGGAGGTTGGGAGAGGGTCCAGGGCACAGGTGGAGGGTTTCATCTTCCTGATGATGTTCTGCACCTCTTCTGATGAAACCACAGGAAAGCAGTTTAGGGGTTGTGAAATGGCATATGTATATGGGGGAACGGTTTGGGTGGGAGGACCAGAAAGAGCAGAACGAATATGTGCAATCTTTGATTTGAAAAAATCCATGAAGTGATTGCACTGTTCTTCTGTGGTGCCAGTAAGTGGGGGGGATTGTGGTTTGAGAAGATGGTTGACCGTAGAGAAGAGCCGTTTGGAGTTTCCTGGATTGTTTCTGATGGCGTCAGAGTAAAAAAGTGACCTTGCCTCTTTAAGGGACTTTAAATATTGTAGTTGGTGCTCACGGTAGGTTTGATTGTGAACAGTGAGGCCAGATGTTTTGTATCGCCGCTCAAGGACTCGCCCTGCTGCCTTCATCTTCCGCAGCCCATCTGAAAACCAGGGAGCTGGGCGGGTGAAGGTGACTGCTCTGGTTTTAACAGGTGCATGGTGATCCAGGAGGCTACTCAGATGGCTGTTGTAGTAGTCCACTGCTTCGTCGGCTGATGAGAAAAGTGTGGAGAGATGCTGAAAGTCTGCTGACAGGTGTTCTTGGTTAATGTTTTTGAGATTTCTAAAACTGATATTTCGTCTAGGCTTGGAGAGGCTGGATGAGGATGGCAACTCCATAGAAATGATCTTGTGGTCAGAGACACCAAGGTCATACACCTGCAGGTTTGTGAGAGGGGCAGAGTTTGTGATGACCAGGTCCAAAGTGTGCCCCCTGGTGTGTGTGGGGACATCAACAAGTTGCTTTAAATTAAAGCAGTCCAATAGCTGAAGAAATTCAGCAGCAAAGCGGCAGGAGGGGGTATCGACGTGGATGTTCATATCACCTAAAATGATAACGTCGGCAGAGGATGTGCAGAAAGTTGTGAGAAGATTTGACATCTCAGGGATGAAAGATGTGTTCGGTTTTGGTGGTCTGTAAATAAGGAGGAACAGCACAGAGGAAGGGGGCTTACATTTAAAAGCAAGGCATTCAAATGAAGAGTAACGTTCGTTTGAATGTAAACATTGCAGAAATCTCGCTATCAAGATGGCGGCTGCACTCTGACCTTTCGATTGACACCTCATTTGACCCATTGGGAGCTTCCATGTCCTGTCTACAGCCTACAATAGCCAACGAGAGTGCGCGTTGAAGGAAAGGGCCTGCCCCTCTTCTTGCGTGTAAAAACCGAGCCAATGGCAACCGATTGCTCTGATGACTGGCGCTCGTATAGCCAATGAAATTTCGAAAACAACGATGTGCCGCTTCAGTAGTATATTTAAAAGCCACAACAAGGAAGTCCATGCGTAAACGGCAACAGCTGCTGCCAGCTCTGTGTGCGTCCGTGCGTAAAAGGCGTAAAGTGTGGTTTTTGAGAGTTTTGGAGACTTTAGGAACGTGAATAATGGCGAAACGGTATAATAAATAATAAATATTAAATAATAATAACATTTTTTATATAAACTGCTTTTCCACCATAGCACTTGTTTTGACTTGGACAAAGTTCAGTTTCAATTAGGGGAAAAAACACTATAATCTGTTTATGCTTCAGTTACTCTGTGTCAGCAATAATGATAGTGAATCTGGATATGGGATAGGATACCTCTCAGTGTCACCTTTCATTAGAGCCCACAATAGGGTGTATGCACTAAGCTGTGTGACGTACTTCCTGTTTCAAATAATACAGCTCGGTTGCTTCCGGTCTGTGTGTTTATCGCGCTAGCCTGCTGACTTTGGTACAGTAAACATGGATCAAGACCGCAAACCTCTAAAAACTGGACATTTTCAGAGGCAGGAGACAACCTACGCCGAGCACTGCTGTGTCCCCCACTGTACAGCGTCAGCAAAATTCAACGGGGTATTAAGTTTTCATGGCTTTCCGAGCCAAACTGACGTGAGGAGTCGATGGATTGTGAACATACGCCGGGATGCATATGTCATCACCACTCACTCCAAGGTCTGTAGCAGACACTTTAGTCCCGACAATTTGATTGAGCCAACTACTCCTCAGGGTCGAAGGAGACTTGCAAAAGATGCCGTACCAACCCTTTTTGAGTGGAACCAATATACGGTCGCAACCCCAAGGCGCGGCGTGTGGGATAGAGTGGATCGGTTCGTCGAGGCTGCCCCTCCGGAAGATGAGGTTGATCAACGTTTCAAAGATCACGACTACTGCTCTGTCCCAGAACCGGCTGCCATGGATATGGCCGCATCCGCTGCTGAAGGCGTCACAAATGAAGTAGAGGAGCTGAGAAAGGAGCTATAAAACACTGGTTAAGAAATCTTGTTAGAATTTGCTGTTACTGCATCGTAATACACGTTAGAAAGTGACAGTTAACTGACAGACTAGCCTTTGACAGTAGCTACTAGCTAGCGTCTGTTAGAAGTAGTTTTCTTACCTTCGTAGCTGTGAATGTAGGTCGCAGCATACAACCTAAACCCCTTCTCCAATTTGCTCGTCGGAGTTTTTGTTTCCCGACATAAACGATGCACATCTGTGATATTTATTGCCGGCAGCTCCTGTAAACACCGGGTGTAGAACGTTGCCATCTTGGAACCGGAAGCTGATGAGCTGTATTACGGCGAATCAGGAAGTGCTTGTGCAAGTAGCCT
>NW_026550772.1:0-3435 GCF_027596085.1 Anoplopoma fimbria | reverse complement strand
ATTAGTCAAATTCCTTGTATGTATAAACATACTTGACCAATAAAGTTGATACTGATCCTGATGTGACCTGGAGGTTTCAAGGCCCAACTTGTGTGGGTTGTGATTCCAAACTAGTTGTGATGTCGCACAATTGATTACTTGCCATAAACTGAGACTTAGAGTGAGCATACACATCATCCAGGTACAGTAGATTAACAATGAGGTTGACAGACTTTTGGCCTGTGGGGGCTTTGACGTCAGGCTATTGTACCACCTGTAGAACCAAGGATATTTCGTATTACCTGCAATTTTTTCCAAAATGTATTAAAAGTGATAATTAAAGTGACATTGTATCAATGATCAAGGAATGTCAAAAGGCCTTGTTTTGTTCATAAAACATGAACAAAAAAATCTAACATGCAAGATTACTCATAATCTAAAATATACAAAGCATATTCATGTCACCAGAGGCATGGGCATTCTTATTTTAATGACCCCATGACCCTTTCTCTAGTGTCAGCCCAAGCCAACTTTATATTATATAGTTGGTTATTTTTTGTGTTGTGAGGGAATCCCAGGACCATTGCACTCTTGTTCTGTGCTTTTCTGTCAGTTCTACCACAAGGTGGTGCCATTTTCATGCTGTGGGTTGAGTCCTGGTTGTCTCAAAATGAGAAAGGATATTTTCTGTGTATATCGTTGAAGATGAATGATGTAATGATTTACTTCATTCACTTGCACACAGATGAAAGAGGTTTTTATTTCTCATTAATTTTTCCCCAGTTTTTGCTGTCTTGGTGTAGGTAATAAACTCTTTTCATTGTAAAGATGCGGCAGCTTTGACTCTACAGCCAATTCTCTATTACCACTGGGAAGTTGTTGTTTGATGTCTGTAATTGTATTGGCTTCTGGTTCTGACACCACGGATTCATGAACATCTAAATTAAGAACTATCCTTAGTTGAATCCTTACAGGAGTTCCTCAAGCATTACTGTCTGCTTGTATGACTGGCTGTCTACTAAATCAATACAATACATGATCATCTCATCACTCATCCTTCATTGATCTGTTTGCTCTTGATATTTCCTGCATCAGCGTGGGAGACTGTGGCCGTTTCTCAATATGTGAACTTCTCTGTACTTGTGTCCTCCTGAACTTGTGAAACGTCATCAAGCGGCCCAAGTACTGTTCCAATACACAAGTTCGCATCAAGCCAAGTACGGTCCAGATACCCGGAAGTGACCTCGCTCCGCCCATTATACCGAGGATGCATCGGAGTAGACTTGTGTGGACTTTGGACAGCCAAGTATCCCAGAATGCATTTCACCAGCAAACAAGAGCCGACAGTAGCGGAGACGGCTCACAACTGTCAGTTATAACTGTCTAAATACTGCTGCTGTTGTGTAACGGAATTTAGTTTTAACATTTTTTTAAGCGAGAATGTAGTTGTTAAGACTTAAAATATGCGGTCAATTTATCAAGATAGAGCCTGTTTGAAAAAAGCGCCGACGTTTGTCGGAGATGAGAGGTCCAGAGAGGAGACCGGGCGGTGGTGCTCATGCAGCCCGCTGACAGCAGCCTGATCTCGGCAAGGCTCCTCCAGATGTGCCGCTGGCTCCGGTGTCCCTGTGGTTGTGGTTGCAGATGTAACACAAAACATATACATATTAATATTTTAATATTTTCTAAATGAAAACGAAAAAAGGCAGGGTTGTGTTTTATATCATATTTCGTTTTATTGTCAATATATTTATTTGTATTCTTATTTTTTATTTTATTCTATTTTTATTTTATTGTATAATATGTGTATTTATTATCTGTTTCTGTGTAGTTGAGCTGCTGCAACACCCGAATTTCCCCATGGGGATCAATAAAGGAATATAATAATAATAATAATAATAATATATGACTGAAGATAACCGGAGTAGGCGGGACCGACGAGCTGAGTTGGTGACGTCGTGACGTTGGTGACGTCATCAAGTTCGCTGCTGTTCCAATTGCAAAATGACCGTACTGCGTCCTCCCGTCCTCGGGAGTTTGTACTCCCGAGTCGAACTATCCAAGTATGAACTTGCAAGTTTGCAAGTCCATACTTGACCGTACTTGGTATTGAGAAACGGCCTATGAGTCTGCTCGACTCATAAGAACTGCACATTGTATAGGTCAGCGGGTGATTACAAGGTAATTTAATTAGTTACATTGCTTTGGTGCATGTAGACACAGAACAAAATATGAGGAGCAACCCCGCTGACATGTACACCTTTCTCTTTGATTGGGTTAGTCAGCCTTGGATCGCCACTACAGTTGAGATGTGGAGCAGGGAAATAACGCCACAGGAGTCCTCAGGATCCTGAACCCGCAAGCAATGTCTAACAGAATGGAAAAGATACATTTTTGTCCACAGCTGAGAAAGAACTGAACAGTTCATGCAGTAATCAAAAAAGACTTTTAGGAATAATGTTTTGCATTGAGTATCATAAAGCAACAGGAATGTAGTCTTGCCTACTTTGGTGCATGGTTGATTACACACTTGATGAAGCTCTTGCGTAAGTTCAGTCAGGAAGACCATACTTTTGCATGCTTAGGCCCTCCCAAACGATGTGGCTGAGGTCTGATTCATTCAAGGCAAATGGACTGCAGTGACAGAGCCGCTTGAAAATTAGCAAAGTTTCCTTTTCATCTCTCGCTCGTCCTCCTTCTGCATCTAAATACAGCTGAGGGAGGTCTGTTTGTTTGTGTGGAGCTAAACTCTAAGCCCGCCCACTGTTAGTGGTCCAATCAAATGTGACCGATTTAATTTAAATCCCCCTTGCAACTGTACTCCGCTCATATATTCCATTTCATCGGGAAAAAGTTCACAGTACAGAAGCTTCCTCATCACCTAGTATTTATCAAGTCTAAGATGACATGAGAATGTCAGCTAACAGACAGATGTGACTCAATTTACAGACAATAACAAAACATAAAACATAACAATCATAGGTTATGATGTGTGAAAGTGTTGCGTATTCATGTATGTGTAAATTGAGTAGTTTGGCTTTCGAGCAAACATAACATAAGGAGAGCTCTTGCAAAGCTCCAAGTTAATTTTTGTACACCTTCCTTGTATATTTCGTTATTGATAGTCACTAGGTTCATGCTGATAATCCCACATGAGGAAGACTTCTAATTGGAGTGCTTGCCTAGTTGAAGATTAATTAAGATTGTAAGTGTTGGTGTGACCATCACAACATGTTTGTTTTAATGCGGTAACCCTGGGAAAGCCTGGGAAAGCAAACAAAGACTTGTTGAGGTCTAGTTTGATGGAATACAGTCTTTCAGCTAGAGAGGGAACTGGGTAAGGTCCTGTATCCACACAGCATCCTTTTCCTGGCAGAGAAGCGCTGCTCATCCCATCATTTCATCTAGAGGCGTATGGCGATAAAAGCACAACACTCACCAGCAATAATTGTTGTT
>NW_026550771.1:0-4059 GCF_027596085.1 Anoplopoma fimbria | reverse complement strand
TTGATTTGGCAGGCTATCTCTTCCGCCAACAAAACCTAGCCAAGTCCAGTCAGGCAACGAAAAGACCAGCAGCTGCAACCACACAGCCCAAGACTGCAGCCACTGGCCCAAGACATGTAGCACTGCAGCCACTCGGCCCAAGACATGTAGCACTGCAGCCACTTGGCCCAAGACATGTAGCACTGCAGCCACTCAGCCCAAGACATGTAGCACTGCAGCCACTCAGCCCAAGACATGGGCACAAAAGAGAGTGAAGAGGGCATGTGAACATCTGAAGGACCCAGCATTCAAGCTTTACTGCTACTTTTTGAGTGCAGTCCTGCCCATTTTTGATGAGGCCAACACGCTGCTGCAGCAAGACCAACCTTGCATTCATGTACTGCACAGGACCTTGACCACACAGCTGAAGGATCTCCTTAACCGTTTTGTGAAGCCTGAGGTGATCAATGCGGCTGCTGAGGTTCACCAGGTACAATTCAGTCAGCCAGGAAACCAGAAGAGCAATGAGGCCTTGTTCATTGGGCATAACACAAGAACCTTCATTGCAGATCACCCTGAGCTTGAGGAGCTGCAGCTGGCCAAGGTCTACAGCGCTGTCAGGGCTTTCTACGTGAAGGCTGTGGAGTACATGGTCAAGAAGTTTCCTACAAGGACCCAGTTTTACTGAATGCTTCTGTGGCTGACATGTCTACACGGGACAGTGCAGACTTCAATTCTATCAGGTACTTCACAGGCAGATTCCCCTGCTTGAGGATGAATGCTGAGGAGATGGACAAGCTTGAGGGTCAATTCATGACGTACCAAACGGATGTTCTGCCAGAGAGCATCACCAGCTGTGACAGACCAGACACACAGTGGCATCTGATGAGTCAGCTGAAGGATGGGAATGGCCATCTCAAGTATCCTTTGCTGTGCAGGGTGATGCTGGCTATCCTCTGCATCTTTCATTCCAACGCAGACTGTGAACGCATCTTCAGTCTTGTCACAAAAAATAAAACCAAGTTCAGACCCAGTATGCAAATGGAGACCCTGAGTAACCTCATTACCCACAAACAGTTCATGGTGGCAAAGGGGTCAGTCTGCTACAAGCAGACGTACTCCAAGAAAACTCTTGCCAAGGCAAAGTCAGCAACCTATGACCAGCTAAAGTGAGAGGTCGGGGTTGATCAGATGGTCATGTCACGGCTAAAGGTTCCCTTGAGTGTAACTCTGTTCTAAATAAGGCTGTGCACATGTGTTGCAGGTTTGTCAGGTGTTAATGTTTAATCCACCTGCTTAGTCAATACTGTATTTGGTCAGTACTGTATGTTAATTTATGTGTTTGGGTAATAAAAAACTTTTTTGTGTACGTCTGTGTATAATTGTGTGCAACACTACAGGGAAAAGACGAAAGTATACACTCAAAATACTGCAGTTCTTTGCAGATAAACATGTCCTTATAGTCCTTACCTAGATTGCATCTCAGAACACGTAAAATCTCCGGCCTAAAATTTTTCGACTCGCTACGCTCGGCTTGCTACTAATTTCTGAAACACAATGTCGGCAGCTCTTTACATAACATTAGCAAAGTCACTAATGAAACACATTTGGTTTTAACAGAGAACATGTGCTAGTAGCTAACTTTGGTGGTATTTCCCTACACAGGCAACGTGAGTGTAATTCTTAGCTTCTTAGATAAAGAGAAGGACTTGTGTTTTACACCACATCATAGGCCTATAGCCTAAAGCTAGGCGTGTGCTACTGTTAGATACCTGTCTTATTTCTTGGCAGCAGACGTTTTCAACTTTACTTTACTGTGACGTAAAGAAATTACACAGGTATAATGTTACATATAAAATACAAGAGAGCTATAACATAATCCACTGTGAAACGTCCTGCTCCAGTCATGGTTATGACTGTAGTTCGGGTCTATCGGCTCGTTCCTCCGGATTTTCGGTAACTTACTCGTGTTCATACTGACACGGCAGGACAGATGTTATCGTTAATATCGGCTAAAACAGTGTTTTGGGCCACTCAGTGAGCCTTTTAGAGCTGAATTATGTTGGTAAGGGGTGGGACATTTCTAATACGTGCGCTGCTAGTAAACTAAAATGTTGTAACAGTTACTTGAGATAAAAATATGCACCCGAAAAAGACCATAATGGGTCCCTCTTAAGTCTCATTTGAAGCCAGTTAAATAATGACAGTAGTAGGTTGGCTCTTTGTAACTGTTGTTTTTTCCATGTTGACTTTTGTGAAAGTGAGTACTGTGCTGCTAAGCTGCTTTGTTAGCATGAAGGTCTTTCTGCTCTGTGATTCACACCAGAGTGTGTGTGTTACTGCTCTCGAGTGTGTAGATTTATGACATACTGCTCTTAAGGCACAGATGTGAAAAACAAATTCTGAAACTGTATCGAAACCGATTTAAAGACTTTGTAACGTGAATAACTGTTTTCGTTTAATTTTGTCTCAGACTAAAAAATACGTAAATGTATATGATTCAGACACACTGTAATATTAGTGACTCACTGTAGCAGCACCATAGCAGTTCCAGTGTAACATACATATAAAAATACTGCCAGCAGTCCTCGGTCTCTCCGGTCACGGTCTCACTGAGTCTCCCTCTGTCTCTATTGCACTTTATACTGAGTTTACGAGCTTTTGGTTTACACACCAGTTACACTCTTACTCATATGCTCTGTTATTCATTTCTTCCTCCACACTTGATAAAAATTATTTATCATTTGTTTGTTTGTTGCCATAACTTCACATGTAAGGCCAAATACGGCCCGCAGGATGATTCTGACCGGCCCGCGAAAGATTACATGATAATTAGAAAATAAAACATATTTTCTAATTATCTTATGGGTGGACTAAAACCGCATTGCTTTTATTTTGAAGCCCATTTATTCTCACAGTGCACGCAATTGTGCACGTCAACTGTGCACGTGAAATGCGTGTGATTGACAACCTGTCTTCCTTCCGTGTCACCCCTGAAAAATGTCGGCTCATGCCAAAAAGAGGAAAGTGGATGCCGAAAGCAGAACTTTCAAACAAATATGGACTACTAATGTTTTCTTTACTGAAGTCCAGGGTAAACCTGTGTGTTTGGTTTGTGGGGAGCATGTCGCCGTGTTTAAAGAGGACAGTCTGAAACGGCATTACGAGACGAAACATGCCGAGAAATACAAAAACTTGACTGATGCCGAACGAGCGCGGACATCAACGGATTTACTAGCAAAGCTAGAAAAACTAAAAAATGTACTAAAAAACTAAAATGTGGAAATATAACAAGTGAAATGGGACACTTGATCTTTTTCTTTTCTTTTTTTTTTTTTTTTTTTGCACAGTTCTGAAAACATTAAATGTTTAATATAGGCATGTAAAGTCAAAAAGGCTACAAAACTGGGACACTTTTCTTTACACAGTTACACAGTTCAGTGACATGTCTTGTTTATTTTGGCTACAAAGATGATGTGATGTCTTTAGAAAGCTAAGAAAATCCTTGTTTCAATAGTATATGAAACTCAAAATGCCCTTTGTTATTAATGTGACTGAAAATGAGTCAAATGTTTCACATTTTGTTATTCATTTTGGAAATTCTATTTGAATAAATGATATTTTTGAAAGCTAACCTCACCTTTTAATTGCCAAATAATAACATACACTCTTACCAGCGGTCAAAACAATGCCATTTACTGCTTTTTATATAGAAATAAAATGTATATTATGCATAATTGAATTCGGCATTTTGGCCCGGCCCTCCAAAATATTTTCAGTTGCTCATTTGGCCCCCTGGGAAAAATAATTGCCCACCCCTGTCCTACACCAATCAATTTGCATTAAAAGTATGTTTACGGTTCACTGAGTTTATGCATAACCTAAATATCGAGCTACGGTGACTAAGCGATATAAATAGCATTATGTACTGAAGCAAAAGCATCAGAAAAAATATAACTTTCATGATTTCGCCCCAGCAGTCTGCCAAAAATCTGTTTCTGTACATTTTAAGGTGAGAAATTGAGGTTTATGTCCACAGCCCTTCTAAGAGCTCTAAACCTCACCTTTAATCACCCAAAA
>NW_026550770.1:0-2707 GCF_027596085.1 Anoplopoma fimbria | reverse complement strand
TAGGTCCAAGAACAGACCCCTGTGAACTCCGTGACTAACCCTGGTTTTCATCGAGCTTTCATTGTTTACATATACAAACTGAGATCGGTCTGATAAACACGACTTGAACCAGCTAAGTGCGGTTCCTTTTAATGCCTATAAGATGCTCCAATCTCTGTAATAGGATTTGGTGATCAATGGTATCAAATGCAGCACTAAGGTCTAGCAATACAAGTACAGAGACAAGTCCTTTGTCTGAAGCTATTAGAAGGTCATTGGTGCAGGATTTTCACCAGTGCCGCTCTGTGCTATGATTCACTCTAAATCCTGACTGAAAATCCTCAAATAAACTATTGTTATGCATAAAGTCACAGAGCTGATTTGCTACTGCTTTCTCAAGGATCTTAGAGAGAAACGAAGGTTAGATATAGGTCTATAGTTAGCCAGCATCTCTGGATCAAGAGTAGGTTTCTTAAGAAGAGGTTTAATTACAGCTAGTTTGAAGGCCTGTGGTACATGGCCCGTTAGTAAAGACAGATTGATAATTTTCTAATAAGGAGTTGCTAATTAAAGGTAAAACTTCCTTAAGCAGCCTAGTCGAATCGGGTCTAAGAGACAGGTGGAAGGTTTAGACTTAGAAATAGTTAAAGTCAATTGTTGAAGGTCGATGGGAGAAAAGCCATCTAAATATATTTCAGGTTCTACAGCTATGGATCGATCGGTACTGGTTGAGGGCATTAGATTATACATTTTTTTCTCTAATAGTTAGAATCTTATCATTAAAGAAGTTCATGAAGTCACTACTACTGAGGTTTATAGGAATACACGGCTCAACAGAGCTGTGACTCTCTGTCAGCCTGGCTACAGTGCTAAGATAAGATAAGATAAGATAAGATAATCCTTTATTAGTCCTGTGAGAATTTGCAGACTTACAACAGCGTAGGTAAAAGGTACACAAGAGAGACATAGTAGAAGAAGACAAGCTAAGAATAAAAAATAAAGAAATAAAAATAAAATAAAACAAGTATTATAAATAAGCAATAAAAAAAACAGTAGAAAAAAACAAACAAAAAAAAAAACAATAACTGAAATATTATATTTACAGACAGAGAAAAAAACAACAACTATTTTAACTATTTTTAACTTTCCTAACTATTATTGCACGGTGTAGTGTATTGCACAGGTTATTATTGTCATGTGGTCTGCTGGGAGCAGAGCTGGTTGTGCAGCCTGACAGCAGCAGGAAGGAAGGACCTGTGGTACCTCTCCTTCACACACCGGGGGTGAAGCAGCCGGTGGCTGAAGGAGCTGCACAGAGCTGCCAGGGCGTCCTGCATGGGGTGGGAGGTATTGTTCATCAGGGATGATAGCTTGGCCATCACCCTCCTGTCTCCCACCACCTCCACCGTATCCAGTGGACACCCCAGCACACTGCTGGCCTTCCTGACAAGTTTGTTCAGTCTCTTCTTGTCAGCTGCTGAGATGCTGCTGCTCCAGCAGACCACTGCATAGAAGATGGCTGATGCCACCACGGAGTTGAAAAAGGTCTTCAGGAGTGCTCCCTGCACTCCAAAAGACCTCAGTCTCCTCAGCAGATACAGTCTGCTCTGACCCTTTTTGTAAAGTGCATTTGAGTGATTAGTCCAGTCCAGTTTATTGTTCAAGTGAACACCCAGGTACTTATAAGATCTCACAATCTCAATGTCCTGTCCCTGGATGTTCACTGGTTCCGGAGGACAGTGTTTCCCGGCGGAAGTCCACCACCAGCTCTTTGGTTTTACCAGAGTTGATCTGGAGGCGGTTCCGCCGGCACCATCCTATGAAGTCCTGGTTCAGTTCTCTGTATTCCCTCTCATCGCCTGCGGAGATGAGGCCGACGATTGCAGAGTCGTCAGAGAACTTTTGCAGGTGGCAGGTATCAGAGTTATGTTTGAAGTCTGATGTGTAGATGGAGAAGAGGAATGGAGCCAGAACGGTTCCTTGTGGGGCCCCCGTGCTGCAGGACACCCGATCTGACTCACACTCCCTTATCCTCACATACTGTGGACGGTTGGTGAGGTAGTCCAGTATCCATGCAGTGAGGTGGTGGTCCACCCCGGTCTGCTCCAGCTTGTCCCTCAGAAGCAAAGGCTGGATGGTGTTGAAGGCACTGGAGAAGTCGAAGAACATGACTCTCACAGTGCTTCCAGCCTTTTCCAGGTGAGAAAGGCATCTTTGTAGCAGGTAGATGACAGCGTCATCCACCCCGATGCCAGGTTGATAGGCGAACTGAAGAGGGTCCAAAGATGAGGTCACCAGGGGGCGGAGGTGCACAAGGACCAGCCGCTCCAGGGTCTTCATCAGGTGGGATGTTAAAGCCACCGGCCTGAAGCTGCTGAAGTCCTTGGCCCCCGGGGTCTTTGGGACTGGTACCACGCAGGACTGAAGAGAACCCTAGGGTTGTTCTTATTTTTCTCTATTAATGCTGAATAATAGGCTGCTCTAGCATTACGGAGTGCCTTCTTATATATTTTAAGACTGTCTCGCCAGACTAACCGCGCTTCATCCACATTGGTGGAACGCCATATCCTTTCAAGTTTTCGCGATATTTGCTTTAAATCGCGGGTTTGAGGATTATACCATGGAGCAAACCTCCTTTCTTTTATTAGCTTCTTTTAGAGGAGCTATAGAGTCTAGTGTCATTCGCAGTGAGCATGCAGCACTATCAACAAGATGGTCAATCTGAGAC
>NW_026550769.1:0-5622 GCF_027596085.1 Anoplopoma fimbria | reverse complement strand
AAATCATCACTTACAAAATAAGTGTAGATACACCTGTAGGCCTACTAACCTTCTGTAAAGAGCTACCATTCTTGTTTAGGTTCAAATTTTCTGGCAAGCAATCATCTTCATTCAGTTAACACAAAAAACATCCTTGTCTCAGTGTTCAATGTTGGTGTCTAACTTTAATCTGCTGAACAAAATGTAGGGATGGTGAGTTGTACAGTGGGTACAGAAAGTATTCAGACCCCTTTAAATTTTTCACCCTTTGTTTCATTGCAGCCATTTGCTAAAATCGAAAAGTTCATTTTTTTTCGCATTAATGTACACTCAGCAACCCATCTTGACAGAAAAAAACAGAAATGTAGAGATTTTTGCAAATTTATTAAAAAAGAAAAACTGAAATATCACATGGTCATAAGTATTCAGACCCTTTGCTCAGTATTGAGTAGAAGCACCCTTTTGAGCTAGTGCAGCCATGAGTCTTCTTGGGAATGATGCAACAAGTTTCTCACACCTGGATTTGGGGATCCTCTGCCATTCTTCCTTGCAGATCCTCTCCAGTTCTGTCAGGTTGGATGGTGAACGTTGGTGGACAGCCATTTTCAGGTCTCTCCAGAGATGCTCAATTGGGTTTAGGTCAGGGCTCTGGCTGGGCCAGTCAAGAATGGTCACAGACTTGTTCCGAAGCCACTCCTTTGTTATTTTAGCCGTGTGCTTCGGGTCATTGTCTTGTTGGAAGGTGAACCTTCGGCCCAGTCTGAGGTCCTGAGCACTCTGGAGGAGGTTTTCTTCCAGGATATCTCTGTACTTGGCCGCATTCATCTTTCCTTCAATTGCAACCAGTCGTCCTGTCCCTGCAGCTGAAAAACACCCCCATAGCATGATGCTGCCACCACCATGTTTCACTGTTGGGATTGTATTGGGCAGGTGATGAGCAGTGCCTGGTTTTCTCCACACATACCGCTTAGAATTAACGCCAAAAAGTTCAATCTTGGTCTCATCAGATCAGAGAATCTTATTTCTCATAGTTTGGGAGTCCTCCATGTGTTTTTTGGCAAACTCTATGCGGGCTTTCATATGTCTTGCACTGAGGAGAGGCTTCCGTCGGGCCACTCTGCCATAAAGCCCCGACTGGTGGAGGGCTGCAGTGATAGTTGACTTTGTGGAACTTTCTCCCATCTCCCTACTGCATCTCTGGAGCTCAGCCACAGTGATCTTTGGGTTCTTCTTTACCTCTCTCACCAAGGCTCTTCTCCCACGATTGCTCAGTTTGGCTGGACGGCCAGGTCTAGGAAGAGTTCTGGTCATCCCATACTTCTTCCATTTAAGAAGTATGTGCTCTTAGGAACCTTGAGTGCTGCAGAAATTATTTTGTAACCTTGGCCAGATCTGTGCCTTACCACAATTCTGTCTCTGAGCTCCTTGGGCAGTTCCTTCGACCTCATGATTCTCATTTGTTCTGACATGCGCTGTGAGCTGTAAGGTCTTATATAGACAGGTGTGTGCCTTTCCTAATCAAGTCCAATCAGTTTAATTAAACACAGCTGGACTCCAATGAAGGAGTAGAACCATCTCAAGGAGGATCAGAAGAAATGGACAGCATGTGAGTTAAATATGAGTGTCACAGCAAAGGGTCTGAATACTTATGACCATGTGATATTTCAGTTTTTCTTTTTTAATAAATTTGCAAAAATTTCTACATTTCTGTTTTTTTCTGTCAAGATGGGTTGCTGAGTGTACATTAATGCGGGAAAAAAAAATGAACTTTTTCGATTTTAGCAAATGGCTGCAATGAAACAAAGAGTGAAAAATTTAAAGGGGTCTGAATACTTTCCGTACCCACTGTATGTATTGGTGTCCTATGCAAATTTACGTGTGCCTTCCCAGCTGCTGATTACTGAAAAGAGTGAAAAAGTAAAGATGCTGTCTGGTACATCTGGTGGCTGTCTACCTGCCACGGTTCGGGGTGGAACACGACGGGTTGCGTCGCTATGGGTGCGGCCGCTTCAAAAACGCCTTGGCAAAGCTGGTCAGACAAAATTGAGTGGTGCACAATCGATCGAATCTGTTTAATAGAAAATGGATAAAACATTTGCTCAGGCCCACAAAAACATCATGACATGAGAGGTAAAGTTCTCCTTCCTTCTAATAAAGTCTCTCAACTCCAAATGTGGTAGTAGTTTTGTGGTTGTATTGTGCCTCAGATACCTGCAAATACAGTACACCAATGTAACACACCACTACCTGTCAATGTTGTGCTCAGTAAGTCTTCAGGTGAACAAAATGTCAATAATAATTTGGACCATTGGCATTGTTATGGCCTACTTAATGGTCTAGGGCAGCGGTCCCCAACCCCCGGGCCGCGGACCGGTACCGTCCGTGGGTCATTTGGTACCGGTCCGCAGAGAAAGATTATTTATTTATTTTTAATTAAAAAAAAAAAAAAAAATACATTATTTCCGTTTTGTTTATCCAGTGGTGGGTAGAGTACTGAAAATCTATACTCAAGTAAAACTACAATTACTTCTTTCGAAATCTACTTGAGTAAAAGTAAATATTCCCTCGAGTAAGAGTGAAAAAGTACTTTGTTATAAAGTTACTCAAATTACAAGTTACTTTACATTTTTGTATTGGAGTGCTTGGATCAGTGAAAAAGACATAACGTGTTATAGTGAGTGAGTGAGAGAAAGAGATGCACTTAAAACTCTTGCTTCATTTTGTGTATTGTTCATTAAACATAGCTACATAGAACAATACATACAACAAAAAATGTAATTTAATTTCAAACAAATTTACACTAAAAACGTAAATTAATTTCAGCTCTGTTGTGCATATGACAAAAGTGAAAAAAAAATGTGAAAAGTACTCGTTACTTTTAATGTTTTATTTAGAAAAATGACCGGATTCCCTTTGTTACATCCGTGTAGGAAGCACTCTTGTCACTTGTCTTTTCCAAGAAAAAGAAAGCTGCATTTAACAGACAATACCAGGAGTCCTACTTAAAATATGGATTTATTCCGACAGGTGATTCCCGCGCACCAAGCCCGCTCTGCATAATATGCAGCGAGCGGCTCTCTAATGATGCAATGAAGCCTTCAAAACTGCGTCGCCACTTAGAGACCAAGCACCCTGCATTAAAAGACAAGCCTTCAGAGTATTTTGAAAGAAAAAAGCGTGAACAAGAAGGACAGAAGCAATTACTGAGGGCCACCACATCAACAAATGCGAGTGCACTGAGAGCCTCATACTTGGTGGCTAATCGTATCGCTAAGGCTAAGAAGCCATTCACCATTGGTGAAGAATTGATCCTGCCCGCCACTAAAGACATTTGCCGTGAAATTCTAGGAGAGGATGCGGTTAAAAAGATAGCACAGGTGCCTCTTTCGGCCAGCACTGTCACTCGGCGCATTCAGGAAATAGCAGAGGACATTGAGACACAATTGTTGGAGAGGATCAATAAATCACCGTGGTACGCACTCCAGGCTGACGAGTCTACAGATGTTGACAGCAAGGCAATACTACTTGTTTATGTGCGATATCTTTATCAGGAGGATGTGCATGAGGATATCTTATGTTCACTATCGTTGCCAACCAAAACCACAGCCGCAGAACTATTCAAGTCGCTGGATGATTATATATCAGGAAAACTGAAATGGTCCTTTTGTGTCGGCATATGCACAGACGGAGCTGCTGCCATGACCGGACGGCTGTCTGGTTTAACTACTCGGATTAAGGAGGTTGCACCTGAATGTGAGTCTACGCATTGTGTCATTCACAGGGAAATGCTGGCTAGCCGAAAAATACCTGCGGAACTTAACAGCGTATTGAATGATGTTGTTAAAGTTATTAACCACATCAAAGCACACGCCCTTAACTCGCGCCTATTCGAGCAGCTTTGTGAGGAGATGGACGCGGAGCACAGACACCTACTCTTACACACAGAAATAAGATGGTTATCCCGAGGAGATCGCTGGCCAGAGTGTTTGAATTACGAGAGCCGCTGCAGAGATTTCTCTCAGAAAAAATGTCACCGCTGGCAGCACATTTCAGTGACGAGGAATGGGTCGCAAAACTCGCTTACTTGTGCGACATATTCAACCTGCTCAATGAACTAAATCGGTCACTTCAGGGGAAAATGACAACTGTCTTCCAGTTGGCAGATAAAGTAGCTGCATTTAAAGCCAAACTGGATTTGTGGGGACGGCGCTTGAACAGAGGCATATTTGACATGTTTCAAACATTCGTGGGGATTTTGGAAGAGACTGAGCCCGAGCCTTCATTCACCCAGCTAGTGCACGATCACCTGTCTATGCTTTTAAATGAGTTTGAGCGCTACTTCCCAACCACAAAAGACCCACGAACTGCCAAGGAATGGATCCGCAACCCATTTGTCAACAAACCAGGGGAATCCAGCATGTCGATGCAAGAAGAAGATCAGCTGCTGGAGATCGCAAATGACGGCGGCCTTAAAAGTATGTTCGAAACAACCACTCTGCCGGTGTTCTGGATCAAAGTCACAGCAGAATACCCTGAGATCGCCACAACAGCACTGAAAACCCTGTTGCCATTTCCGACATCCTATTTGTGTGAAGCGGGATTTTCTGCAGTGACGGCAACCAAAACTAAATATCGGAGTAGGCTGGACGTAAGCAACACACTTCGGGTGTCATTGTCTCCCATTATTCCTAGATGGGACCGTCTCGTTGCAGGGAAACAAGCTCAGGGCTCCCACTGATTTAGCAATAGGCCTAATAGTGAGTTGTATTTTTCATGCACTTTATATTTGTTTTTGTGTTCTGTCTTATTTTGAAGGCAGGTTTAACCGTTACCATAGCGACCAGAGAGTGTTGGGGGCAGAGCCGCAGTTATTTACTCATGTTATGTTGTTTGCACGTTGTTACAAGTGCGCTGCTAATAAAGTTGCATAAGAGTACACAGTCGATTCACGTTTATTATTATATTTAGAAAATACCAGTTTTTATTTTATTTTGTGTATTTATCCGCCGGTCCGTGAAAATGTTGTCTAACATTAAACCGGTCCGTGGCGCAAAAAAGGTTGGGGACCGCTGGTCTAGGGGTACATAAACTGTGTCCCAATCCAGCGGCTGCAGCCCACGGAGGACCCAGCCTTCGCGATCTACGTCGGCCGGGTCCTTTGAATACCTGAACCAAGCGGTCCCCAAAATGAGACGGTCTGGTCCACAAATGATTTCTTGTTCGCGTCACCAGCTTTTAGCGCCCTCACCCTTTTGCCGCTCCCGTCTCCTAGCAACCAGCTGCGGTTGTCATAAAAGAGTATAAAATATTAAAATGGACGAGCTGCTGTAAATAGTGCAGCAGCTCCCGGTAGCGTTAGTTAGTTTGTTAATAGTGTCACGTAAATTAACCGATCATTTTAACATAAGTGTGATCTGATCAGGTCCCTTGTTTTTAGTTTTAACACTTGCATCTGTAAATATTCACGAGTTAAAACCCAATAATTATATTTAAATGTGAATTCTCCCGTTGCTGGTCCACTAGTCGCCATGTCAAAAAGAAAAAATCAACTTCACCGGCACACAATGCATCTTGGGATATGTTGGGCCGCGAAGGATCCATCAGTTGTATCCTCCGAATCTGGGAAAAGTAGGCTGCATTTGT
>NW_026550768.1:0-4117 GCF_027596085.1 Anoplopoma fimbria | reverse complement strand
CAAAGAGCCATTTTGCCCTATTTTCCACCAAATAAAATTTGTCTGGAGCCGCAAAAGCTATTTGATACCACAGCCTATAAAGTTTTATATATAGTTATATTATATATACAAAAACTATAGTTTGTTGTATTTATGAAATTATAGAACAAGAATAAAGACAATTCTTGACATTTTATTGCTATTTTACCTCCATCTTCCGTAACCGCTTATCCAGTTAAGGGTCGCGGGGGTGCTGGAGCCGATCCCAGCTGTCAATGGGCGAAGTCAGGGTACACCCTGGACAGGTCGCCAGCCTATCACAGGGCTATTTTACCTGTTATAACAATATCAAACTCTTATGAAGAGGAGAAATAAAATACACTGGCATGTGTAGGCCTTCGTGAAAGTATATTGACTTTGCTCAGTTTGCTGCATTGACTTTGCTCATCTCCAGCTTGATACTTTTCAGCAAATGCTGTGTGCGCTTGTTCTGGAAGTGTCTTTCAACATTACATTTTTTGTTGTTTACTAATTTCTCGCCACATATCAAGCATACAGGTAAGCCAGAATCGTTGGCAGTGAAAGCAAATGAATAAGTCCACGCAGAATTAAACGTTATTTTCCTCCGTGACTTTTCTTTTTTTGGATTTCTCCAATGATAGTTTACCAAGGGCAGGGGTCTGCAAATCATGATTAGCCACCTGCAGGGAAAGGCGCTTGACAGCGACGTAATAGGATGTCACGCACATTTTAGTTGACAAAATATTAAAACATTTTTTTATTTTCAGTGACACAGTATCACCTCAAATTCCAATATAAGAGGTGTTCCCTTTGAAAGATTGTCCACTGTGCAGAAAAATAAAATAAAAATAATTATTTATTGTGGTATTTGTTAGAAATGTATGTTTGTACACATATGTTCAAGGTATGCTTGATTGATAACAACAA
Source organism: Anoplopoma fimbria (assembly GCF_027596085.1). Classification (NCBI taxonomy): domain Eukaryota; kingdom Metazoa; phylum Chordata; class Actinopteri; order Perciformes; family Anoplopomatidae; genus Anoplopoma; species Anoplopoma fimbria. The sequence goes on along the minus strand of NW_026550768.1, from coordinate 3,190 downwards.
GAAGCCTTACATGTAGGGACTTAGGACCCAGGAGAAGATAGGTGATGCATGGCAACCCGTGAGGGGATCAGGGTTCTCTGGCTGAGTAAAGTTATGGACGAGTTGTGCTAATAAGGAGTTAAAGTTAAGCAGTTGTTCTCACGTGAATATATGGGTCCGACCAGGAAATGAAAAATTGGGTCCTCGGAACCAGGTCACTTCCATCCAGGAAATGAGAAAATACGGTCCTTCTTGAACCAGGTCAATTCCGACCAGGAAATGAGAAATGTTAGACATGTTAGACCCGGGGAATGGAAAACGATCCATGTTAGACCAGGGAAATGAGAAAAGGTCACTTCCGACCAGGTAGAAAACAGTCATGTTAGACCGTGAGATTTAGAACCAGTCTGTGGGACAAGCAAAGTGACCATAGCCACTTTACAGAACCTTGTGTATGGGACCAGCAAACATCCACCCGTCACTTATACCAGCTGGCCCCTCAGTCTGGAATGAACTCCCCACTGACGTCATACAACAGATGCTGCCCATCTTTCGGCGCAGGCTGAAAATCACCCCTTCAAGAAGTAGATTTAGTTAATCGTAAAACACTTATTGCATGGATAAATATTGCTATCACATTCAAATTATCAGTTCGCAATACACTTATTGACACCACCACCAGTTTACTGCATTATCCTTTCCAGATATTTGTAGCACTTATTATATTCGTATTAGTCTGACCTCTGAGTTACAAGTATTGTTTTGAGGTCTGGTTTATAAGCTCTGGTTTAAGATGCTTGTTTAAGAAAGGACACTTATGACTTCTTGACTTAGTTCTCTTGAATACCTATGTTGAATACACTTCCTGTAAGTCGCGGGATAAAACCGTCTGCTAAATGACTGTAATGTAATGTAATGTACACCAGCTAATAGTCTCAGTCTTATGAACACTAATGGCATTACACATTGATGAGATAATACCCACCAGAACAATAGAATGCAGAAGCAGATCTAGTTAATATGTCAAGAACATTTGTATTAATAAAATATTGCTAACACATGCTATGAGACACATTAAAGAAATGCAATTCACACAAGAAAGACATAAAATGACACCACCACCAGTTATATGCATGACTTACCAGATATTTTAAGGCTTTAAAGACCTCTGATAAAGTACTGGTTGAGGTGAGGCTGTAGGAGGTGAATGCAGAGGATGAACGTCCCATTTGTCCCAGGATGTAGATGAGATGAGAAGCAGCCCCTATTCATAAAGAATGCCCTGACTAATGCTGATAGCTAGGATTTGGCAAGGGGGATTACCTGGGGTAAGAAATAAGGAGAAGTGAGCAAGTAGGGGACTTAACCTAGGTATTTAATCCTGAATTAAAAAGCAAAAGCGAGTCTGAACAAACCACAAACAGAGCATGCACCTCTGCCTTCCGTGTGTTTAAGACGTAGCTCATAATGCCTAAGATGAAAGGCCGGATCGAAAATGTGATCTCTACTTTTGGTTTAAGGATTTAGGCGATGATGTAAATTCATCACATCTGAATGCGCAAGAAGCTTTGATTAAGGAAAGCCTCCAGGTCTGACAAGGGGAAACTGATCGCTGGCTTTCTGAAAGATGCTCCGGAAGGTCACGTGAAGTTTCTCATAATAGCCATTATGATAACGATGACGACTTCATTGTGCACAGACAGAGATCAAACTGTGCAAAGAGGCCAGTGACTAGCAAACCACTGCTATGATAGAATCCCCAAAACCGTGTAGGAGTTAAGTGACTCAGAGGAACTCATCAGCTCGTTGTACAAACGTTACGCTATTTCAGTGATCGAGCGGAAAAGACCAGAGACGCAGGTCACCCATCCACGAGATAGATGAGATAGCATATTTAGACACGGAAGACGCCATGTCCAGCAAATGTCAGAAGAAAGAGCGCCCATGAGAGATGACTTGCCTGCTGAATTTGAAATGCCAAGGAGGGAGTAAAGCAAGCTCCAAGCATTAACGAAGCCGTTTAAACTCTATGCCCTGTTTTTCTCTCCAAAACGCCAGTGCACATACCAGCAATTGACTTGTGAGAACGGGTGTAACCCATAGACTGTAGGTGTAACCAGCAAAAGCCATAAACCAACCTCCACAATGCTGAGGAGTGATTGTAATTATCTGTAAGCTCATATCTCATATTCATGGACAAAATATTACTATACAATTATTATTTTCTCTCTCAAAATGTACCTTTGTACACAACCCCCTGAAAAAATCATCTCAAGTAATAAATGCATTTTAAAGAAACAAGGGTGTACTATCCTGTAAACTATTTGATTTGAAAATATTTACTTAACTAAGAACTCCTGCTTCTTAAGCATTTAAAAGTGCATTGACTTTCTTACTATAATACCCTGACAGTATATAGTGTTTTATCAGTGAACTATTTGTGACAGTCACGTGATGTAGCGGGCGACCACTGCGGGCCTAAGCACACCATGCGCCTCCGTGATACGTGCGCATCTGGACTAAACTAAACGCTAAACTAAACTAAACTAAACTAAGGTAAACTGCTGCTTAGTTATGTATTTTTACTCTGCAAAATCAGATCCACAATTTGGCGGATGTGCCCCAACTGTGACTGGAAGGGACGCTTCATATCAGCTGCATGGAGAGTGATGCCCAGGAACTGCAGACGTGCGTCATGGCAGGATTTCTCTGTCCGGTAAAGCAGCGACGCAGAAACCAAAGTTCTAGTTTTTAGCGGCTTGGGCCTGAAACTGTCATTTTTAGCATCACGGCTTGTTGCCGCATGGAGTCTGGTTGTCGTGGATGCCTCACGATGTAGTAGCAGCTGCAGCGTTTCTTGGTCTAGAAGGCGAGCATCAATGGTGTGGATGGAGCAACCCATGACTGCCGCGTGGAGATGACGGCGTTGTCTGCCAGGAGTTGCCGTCGATAAAGTAACGGAATGGAAGCTTGCTTCGTCTTCACCTGCGGAGCTTTGATGAGCCTGATTTCCTCGCCTTACGCACGGCGCGAACATCGGGGAGGATCGCTGGATCCGCGGCTACCTGTAGATTTACTGCTGCGGAGCTGGGAGGGAGGACTGGTGCTGGTAAACCACCGCAATCTACCAGCTGAGACAAAGAAGAGGGTTCCTGCTCCTCTGAGGTGAGCCGCTGCATGCGCTACCGACTGCTCCCTGCTCCCGCAGGCT
>NW_026550767.1:0-2481 GCF_027596085.1 Anoplopoma fimbria | reverse complement strand
GGTACAGGTAGACCAGAGAGATATCGTGAGAGTCCCCAGAGAACGGGGAAAGGAGATGTTTGACCAGAATTAGAAGAAAATCGGTCCTTCTTGACCAGGTCATGTTAGACCAGGAAATGAACAACGGTCACGTTAGACCTGGGGAATGGAAAATGATCACGTTAGATCAGGGAAATGAGAAAAGGTCGCTTCTGACCAGGCCATGTTAGACCAGGAATTTAGAAAACAGTCACGTAGACCATGAGATTTGAGAACCAGTGTATGGGACCAGCAAACATAGTCACTTATACCAGCTACCCGTCTCAGTCTAATGAACATAATACATTACATAGATGAGAATATCCACCAGGACTATAGAATGCCGAAGTAGATTTAGTTAATATATAAAACACACTAGCATGGATAAATATTGCTATCACATTCAAATTAAAGAAGGCAATACACAAAATGACACCACCACCAGTTATATGCATACCTTACCAGATATTTATAAGGCTTTAACGACCTCTGATTTATAAGTATTGTTTTGAGGTCGGGTCGGATGTAAGAACACAGTCATGTAAGACCAGGACATTAGAAACGTTTTGTTATGCCAGAAAATTGAAAACCCGGTAACGTCAGAGCGGGAGATTGAGCAACGGTCCGTTAGACCAGCAAATTGAGAACCTGGACACGATAGACCAGCGAATAGTCAGACTCAATGAACAGACAGGAAGCAATGCATTATACAGTGCATGAGAGAATATCTGCTTAAACAATAGAATGCGAGTGTAGCTTCAGTGATAATATAAGGAACATTAGGCCTTACTAAGATAATGTTATCCCATGCTATTGGACAAACTGAATGACATGCCAATATACAGCCTGAAGGTGACAGCCCCACCAGTTATATGCATGACTTACCAGACCTTATTTTAAGGCTGTTTAATGGAGGTGAAGGCTGAGGATAACCAACGTCCCATTTGTCCCAAGGATGTAGATGAGATGCCTTGGTTTGTGGCCGAAGAAGCAGCCCCTATTCATAAAGAATGCCCTGACTAATGCTGATAGCTAAACCAGGATTTGGCAAAGGGGGATTACCTGGGGTAAGAAATAAGGAGAAGTGAGCAAGTAGGGGACTTAACCTAGGTATTTAATCCTGAATTAAAAGAAGCAAAAGCGAGTCTGAACAAACCACAAACAGAGCATGCACCTCTGCCTTCCCATGTGTTTAAGACGTAGCTCATAATGCCCAAGATGAAAGGCCGGATCGAAAATGTGATCTCTACTTTTGGTTTAAGGATTTAGACGATGATGTAAATTCATCACATCTGAATGCACAAAGAAGCTTTGATTAAGGAAAGCCTCAGGTCTGACAAGGGGAAACTGATACGCTGGCCTCTGAAAAGATGCTCCGGAAGGTCACGTGATGTTTCTCATAATAGCCATTATGATAACGATGACGACTTCATTATTGCACAGACAGAGATCAAACTGTGCAAAGAGAGGCCAGTGACTAGCAAACCACTGCTATGATAGAATCCCCAAAACCGTGTAGGAGTTAAGTGACTCAGAGGAACTCATCAGCTCGTTGTACAAACGTTACGCTATTTCAGTGATCGAGCGGAAAAGACCAGAGACGCAGGTCACCCATCCACGAGATAGATGAGATAGCATATTTAGACACGGAAGACGCCATGTCCAGCAAATGTCAGAAGAAAGAGCGCCCATGAGAGATGACTTGCCTGCTGAATTTGAAATGCCAAGGAGGAAGTAAAGCAAGCTCCAAGCATTAACGAAGCCGTTTAAACTCTATGCCCTGTTTTTCTCTCCAAAACGCCAGTGCACATACCAGCAATTGACTTGTGAGAACGGGTGTAACCCATAGACTGTAGGTGTAACCAGCAAAAGCCATAAACCAACCTCCACAATGCTGAGGAGTGATTGTAATTATCTGTAAGCTCATATCTCATATTCATGGACAAAATATTACTATACAATTATTATTTTCTCTCTCAAAATTACCTTTGTACAACCCCTGAAAACCATCTCAAGTAATAAATGCATTTTAAAGAAACAAAGGGTGTACTATCCTGTAAACTATTTGATTTGAAAATATTTACTTAACTGCAGACTTTTAAGAACTCCTGCTTATTAAGCATTTAAAAGTGCATTGACTTTCTTACTATAATACCCTGACAGTATATAGTGTTTTATCAGTGAACTATTTGTGACAGTCACGTGATGGGAAGCGGGCGACCACTGCGGCTAAGCACACCGTGCGCCTCCGTGATACGTCGTCATCTGGAGCGCGCTTCGCTATGGAGAGTGTAAACTAAGGTAAACTGCTGCTTAGTTATGTATTTTACTCTGCAAAATGAGATCCCAATTTCGCGGTTGTGCCCCAACTTTGCGACTGGAAGGGACGCTTCATATCAGCTGCATGGAGAGTGATGCCCAGGAACTGCAGACGTGCATCATGACGCCCAGATTTCTCCTCTG
>NW_026550766.1:0-2495 GCF_027596085.1 Anoplopoma fimbria | reverse complement strand
CTAACTAACATTCAACATCCAGTCCACACCGATGGCAAGCCTTCGGGAGCAATTTGGGGTTAAGTATCTTGCCCAAGGACACATCGACTGCCGAAGCCGGGTATCGAACCACCGACCCTCTGATTGGAGAACTACCTTGCTCTCCACTACACCACAGCCGCCCGAAACATCACCGTATCGTAGGAGCCCATCTGGGAAAATAACAAAACCTTGTTACTCCAAATTAGGAATTCTTTACATTTTTAGCCTTTTATTGTCATTTATTTATGTACTTGTTTGGATTTTTAAACAAAAGCTGCATTAGTGCTGATCCAATAATTAGCCTTTTTTGCAGTTGCAAGGTTTGTGTTCAATTAAAATAAACACAAAAATGAATATACTGCACAAACGTCTTTAAGGGAATACTCTGTCAATATCATTTCAAGTTTTAACACATTTTTAAAAAATTAAAAGTACTGTGTTCATATAGATAAAAAAAGAAAAGAAATGCACACATACACACACCTGACATGTCATATTGTCACAACACCCAACATACACAGCATTCAAATAGTAAAACTACAGTACAAGCTATTGCAATATAGATAATATTGACATTTAACAGTTATTTAATTTAAGAAAGTTGTTGTTCATCCAGGTATTCATTTCTGATAGGCAGGCAGCTAGTGGGCTTAAGGCATCGTTATCATTTGGCTCAACAGATAGGTACAGTTGTGTATCATCAGCGTAGCTATGGAAGCTACCATTATGTTTCCTGGTGATGTCACCCAGTGGGAGCATGTAAAGTGAGAACAAGAGAGGGGCAAGGCAGCTCCCTTGGCCAAACACCGAAAGTTATGTCATGTGTCAATGACACACGTTCCCCAAGACGAACATAAAATTGTCTTCCTGTGATGTATGTACCTCTCGAAGCGGAGCCAGTTTAGAGCACAGTCCGTTAGGCCAACCCGGTTTTCAAGCTGGTTTAAAAGAATTTCATGGTCTACCGTGTCAAATGCGGCAGAACTGAGACCTTACCTGCATCAGTACTCTCAGATTTTGTGAGTGCAGTCTCTGTGCTGTGGTTAGCTCGAAAACTTCGAGCTAATTGAACATTTTCTAGGATGTTGTTTTCAATTAAAAAGTTATTTATCTGGTGGAAAACAACTCTCTCGAGTATCTTGCTTAAATATGAGAGGTTTGATATGGGTCTATAATTACTCAAGGTTTCACAGTCTAAATTTGACTTCTTCAGAAGTGGTCTAATAACAGCGGTTTTGAAGGTCTCAGGGCAGATTCCAATTTCAAGGGATGCGTTAATTATTTTCTGGACTGGGTTTGAGATGCTATTGAAAACTTTCGGGAAGAACCGTGAAGGAATGGGGTCAAGACAACAGGAAGTTGGTTTGCTCAGATAAACGATTTTACAAAGTTCTGGGATTGAGATGCTGGTGAATTTGCTCATGGTTGCCTGCCTTTGATGAGGTTGAATGCCTGATTTGTCTGCAGGTTTAGCTAAAATGTCTGACTTCCTTACCCTGTCTGTGGCTAGCAGCCCCAAACCCATTGGTTCTTACTGAATATATAAATCTGTAAAAACCAAAAACGTTTCAAGTTTAAGAAAAAAGTTTCACTAATTTCCGGGTATTTTCCTTTAAAAACGGAGTTTTAAAAAGAAAACAATCTCTGTCCACACGTGCGTTTTGCATCCTTTTCGAAATGATTTCCATCCAGACTGTCATGACCATGTCTCTGTTTATTCCTTGTGTTTTCCCTTGCCCTTGTGTCTCCTGTGCTCCCTTGTTTGGTTATCTGTGTGTGTGTGTGTCTGTGAGGTGGGTGTGTCACTCCTCCCACTCTCTCACCACACTCTTCCCTCACTCACCTAATCACCTCATCAGCACAAGCATACTCACCTGCTCCAAGCCACACACCTGCCTTCAATCCACTCATCAACTCTGCAGTATTTAAACACCAGTCTCACACACTCACGGCCAGATCGTTCTCCGCATTATGCCAGACCTTCCAGCGTTATTCCCGGACTGATTTCCCGTTGCCGACCCTGCCTGCCTGTCTGGACTTACCTGCCTTGCCTGCCTGTTTCCCTCTGTGAGTCTTATCCTGCCTGTCTGTATGCTGAGTTCTCTGCTTTAAATAAAGCGCCAGAACTGTATCCGTCTCCTGGTCGTCCTGCATTTTGGGTCCACACCACATTCCGTAACAGAACGATCTGGCCGTGAGTGTGTGAGACTGGTGTTTAAATACTGCAGAGTTGATGAGTGGATAGAAGGCAGGTGTGTGGCTTGGAGCAGGTGAGTATGCTTGTGCTGATGAGGTGATTAGGTGAGTGAGGGAAGAGTGTGGTGAGAGAGTGGGAGGGGTGACACACCCACCTCACAGACACACACACACAGACACAACCAAACAAGGGAGCACAGGAGATAACCAAACAAGGGAGCACAGGAGACAAACACATGAAAACACAAGGAATAACCAGAGACATGGCCATGGTCATG
>NW_026550765.1:0-2192 GCF_027596085.1 Anoplopoma fimbria | reverse complement strand
CTGCTTGGTGAATAGCGACACTCTGAGTTCAATGTAACCGCTGCACGTTAAAGATCAACAGTAAATGTTTTCACTAACTATTTTCTTGTCCGTATCATATTTTGGCAACAATTCAAGCTCTAAAAAAAAAAAAGCGAAAGGTTTTAAGTCAACGACTAGTTTGATATTTACTGTAGATAATAAACACATCGTTTCGCAACAAAACAGACAATTGGCGGGCAAATTGCAAATCAACCGTCTTCCGGACGGATCAAACCATTTTAACTATTGCTACTGAGAACAAATATTACTGCAGTCCAGTAAAAATGTCATGGGCGAGGGTACCACTGAGAAAGTGAATGCACAAAAGTATTGGAGAGATGAACAGAAAACAGGAGCAGTAATCTGGAGAGGAGTTGTAAAAGAATAGAGTTGCACAGTGAAGGCTTAAATATATACACACAAAGCCGATAATATAACATGACAGACATTTAGAGCCCTAGACAGTATTTAAGAGAGAGCTAAAATGGAAAAAATATATATAACCGTAATTAAGTTTGCTGTTATGGAATGTGTTAATGACTCTTGGAGAGCTACCATGATCATTGAAGTGTAGTTCCACTGCTGTGCACACAAAGCAATTATGAAAATGAATAACTTTTTCATTCTGAATACAAATGAACCCTTTAATAAGAAAATGTTGTTGCATTACATTATAATGTGTGAAATCAGGTTTGAAATCAGTATTGCAAGTGCCTCATCAGAAAAAATCCAGGGCAAGTGTGTATTTGCATTAAGAGGAAGAAGAGGATCTTAATGGCCCGAGGAGTCTTTGAAGTTTTATTTTGTAAAGGAATTAAAACGGGGTCAGAATACTGGAAAAACAGGGATCAAGTCCTGAAACACGTTTATGTGTTGTGATAACCCATAGCATTATCGGGTGAGAGACTTGAGCAATATCCTCTCCATTGAGGAGGGTACATAAGGTTAATGGCTTGTATATGGTTAGATTCATGGTATATGAGCTATAGCTGGCTTTCTCATCATCTATAAAAAGTGATGGATTCAGTCTCTCTACACTTGTGTGGTTTACGCTTCTGTGTTGATTTTAATTTGTAACGCTTTCCTTTGTGCATATCAATACTTGTCTCATTCATTTTCTAAGAACATTATTGTATGGACAGATATACTAGATATTGTTATTTTTTTAAATCATATTTTAGTTAATCATGTAAATACAGTCAACTAGTCATTTCCTCTTTCTCATTCCCTTCATGTTGACTATAACACTGTGGTGATCAGGGTTAATCTGTGTGCCACAACATGAGTTTATTGTAATTAAACATGCACAAAACCTGTCCAGGGCCATCTAAAATGTGTGTAGGTGAGGAAAGGGCTATTTGTCAGCACAATATGGCAAGAGTTATATGATAGAGCCAAGTGATTTTAATAGTTGTCAGCCTTGGGGAGATTTCTTCACCGAAGGATCAGAATATTATTTCAGACGAACCAGCCTTTACATATGCATGTGAATACTAAAACAGTAGATACATTATAACATACATTATCAAGACTTTTCAATATTTTTTGTAGACAAAAAAATAAAGCATGAGACTCGCCCTTGCCTCTACTGCTATTGAACTCCGGTCAAACAGTTAAGTGTCATGTTGGTGCATAACATAATGGGAAAAAAATGACTTGATGCTATATGGTAAATGTCCCATGTATCGTAACAATGTTACTGAATAGTGTGGTTATGATAGAAGGATGAGAAGATAAACAAAGTCAGTGTACAACAGTGCTGAGACAATATAAGAGTGTTTTGATTTACAGAGAATCTTTCGCTATCTGCAGGGGAAAACAAATCAAGAGGAAGATCTGAACAGCCCATGAATGGTCTAAAAAAGCAAATTGCAAATTCTTGTTTTAGTTTTTTCTGAACAAAGGAAATTTCCACGGCTGAGCACACATAGCATCAACCAGTTATAACAACTGGTGGAGGTAAAATCATGACTTTAATGTTACTTCAAAGAGAAAGAGTAGAGCTCTAAAGAACAAATTAGAAAATTCCAAAACGCAGTTAATTCAATCTGTGAACACAAATTAAGATATTTTTCAAGAAGCAAAACCCTGTGTAAAAACAAAAGTGGATTTTCATTTTTTGTGCAAAAAATATATGTTTGTATTCCTACCTCTGGAGATCCATCTGATTC
>NW_026550764.1:0-212 GCF_027596085.1 Anoplopoma fimbria | reverse complement strand
CTTGCGCTGCTGCTTTTCAGTGGACACCGACAGGGTGGGAAGGAAATAGCTAGATCATGACTTGCCGGTATAGAAATGACACAAATCCAGTTAAATGATGGCTTTCATCATTCCTAAGCTCATCGATCATTTTCTTTTCAATTTTATGCTAACGTATTCTACATTTCAACAGTAAATATTAATATTTTTACTGCACTACATTGTGATCCTTA
>NW_026550763.1:0-4516 GCF_027596085.1 Anoplopoma fimbria | reverse complement strand
ACAGAACAGCGTGCCAGGGTAACGGTGTCTCACGGGTAACAGTGTCTACGGGTAACAGCATACCAGGGTCCGCGGTGTCTACGGGTAACAGCGTACCAGGGTCACTCAACGCGTGTGTCTCACGGGTAACAGCGCACCGGGTCCCACGGTGTCTCACGGGTAACAGCGTGCCAGGGGTACGGTGTCTCGGGGTAACAGCGTCCCAGGGTAACGGTGTCACAGGTAACAGGTCACGGTGTCTCGGGTAACAGCGTGCCGGGAGTCCGTTGTCTGCGGGTAACAGTCAGGGTCACGGGTAGCAGCGTACAGAGGTCCGCGGTGTCTGGGTAACAGCGTACCAGGGTCACGGTGTCTACGGGTAACAGCGTCCAGGGTCACGGTGTCTGGGTAACAGCGTGCCGGGGTCACGGTGTCTACGGGTAACAGCGTACCGGGGTAACGGTGTCTACGGGTAACAGCGTACCCGGGTAACAGCATACCAGTCACGGGTCTGGTAACAGCGTACAGTAACAGTGTCCGGGTAACAGCGTACCGGGTCACGGTGTCTCACGGGTAACAGCGTACCAGGGTCACGGTGTCTCACGGGTAACAGCGTGCCGGGTCACGGTGTCTGGGTAACAGCGTACCGGGTAACAGTGTCTCACGGGTAACAGCGTGCGTCACGGTGTCTGGGTAACAGCGTCCGGGTCACGGTGTCTGGGTAACAGCGTACAGGGTCACGGTGTCTACGGGTAACAGCGTCCAGGGTCACGGTGTCTCACGGGTAACAGCGTCCAGGGTCACAGCGTACCAGGGTGTGTCTCACGGGTAACAGCGTCCCAAGGTCCGCGGTGTCCGAGTCACGGGTAACAGCGTACAGGGTCCACGGTGTCTCACGGGTAACAGCGTCCAGGGTCACGGTGTCTAGGGTAACAGCGTACAGGGTCACGGTGTCTCTCACGTCCCGTGTTGTCTACGGGTAACAGCGTACAGGGTCACGGTGTCTCACGGGTAACAGCGTGTCTCACGGGTAACAGGGGTCACGGTGTCTCACGGGTAACAGCGTACAGGGTCACGGTGTCTCGGGTAACAGCGTACCGGGGTCACGGTGTCTACGGGTAACAGCGTACAGGGGTCACGGTGTCTCACGGGTAACAGCGTCCCGGGAGTCCGTGTCTACGGGTAACAGCGTCCCCGGGGTCACGGTGTCTCGGGTAACAGCGTGGGGTCACGGTGTCCGCGGTGTCCGGGTCACGGGTAACAGCGTACAGGGGTCACAGTGTCTACGGGTAACAGCGTACAGGGGTCATGGTGTCTACGGGTAGCAGCGTACAGGGGTCACAGTGTCTACGGGTAACAGCGTACCGGGGTAACGGGTAACAGCGTACCAAGGTAACGGTGTCTACGGGTAACAGCATACCGGGGTAACAGCGTGCCGGGGTCACGTTGTCTACGGGTAACAGCGTGCCAGGGTAACAGTGTCTACGGGTAACAGTGTCTCACGGGTAACAGCGTACCAGGGTCACGTTGTCTCACGGGTAACAGCATACCGGGGTAGCGGTGTCTCGGGTAACAGCATACCAGGGTAACAGTGTACCAAGGTAACGCGGTGTCTCGCCAGGTAACAGCATACCGGGGTAACAGCGTACCGGGGTAACAGTGTCTACGGGTAACAGTGTCTACGGGTAACAGCGTACCGGGGTAATGGTGTCTACGGGTAACAGCTTACCGGGGTCACTGTGTTTACGGGTAACAGCGTACCGGGGTAACGGTGTCTACGGGTAACAGCGTGCCAGGGTAACAGTGTCTACGGGTAACAGCGTACCAGGGTCGTGTCAGGTCCGCGTGTCTCACGGGTAACAGCGTACCAGGGTAACGGTGTCTACGGGTAACAGCGTGCCGGGGTCACGGTGTCTGGATAACAGCGTGCGGGGTAATGGTGTCTCACGGGTAACAGCGTGCCAGGGTCACTGTGTCTCACGGGTAACAGCGTACCGGGGTAACGGTGTCTACAGGTAACAGCGTACCGGGTTCACGGTGTCTGCGGGTAACAGCGTACCGGGGTTACGGTGTCTACGGGTAGCAGCGTACCGGGGTCACGTTGTCTACGGGTAACAGCGTACAGGGGTCACGGTGTCTACGGGTAACAGCGTCCCGGGGTCACGTTGTCTACGGGTAACAGCGTACAGGGGTCACGGTGTCTGGGGTAACAGCGTACAGGGGTCCGCGGTGTCTGGGTAACAGCGTACCAGGGTAAAGGTGTCTCACGGGTAACAGCATACCGGGTCACGATGTCTCACGGGTAACAGCGTGCCAGGGTAACGGTGTCTACGGGTAACAGCGTACCGGGGTAACGGTGTCTACGGGTAACAGTGTCTACGGGTAACAGCATACCAGGGTCACGGTGTCTACGGGTAACAGCGTACCGGGGTAACAGTGTCTACGGGTAACAGCGTACCAGGTTCACGGTGTCTCACGGGTAACAGCGTGCCGGGGTTACGGTGTCTCACGGGTAGCAGCGTGCCAGGGGTCACGTTGTCTCACGGGTAACAGCGTACAGGGTCACGCGTGTCTCACGGGTAACAGCGTCCGGGGTCACGTTGTCTCACGGGTAACAGCGTACAGGGGTCACGGTGTCTGGGTAACAGCGTCCCGGGTCACGTTGTCTCACGGGTAACAGCGTACAGGGTCACGGTGTCTACGGGTAACAGCGTACAGGGGTAACGGTGTCTACGGGTAACAGTGTCTACGGGTAACAGCATACCAGGGTCACGGTGTCTACGGGTAACAGCATACCAGGGTCACGGTGTCTACGGGTAACAGCGTACCGGGTAGCGGTGTCTGGGTAACAGCGTGCCAGGGTAACAGCGTACCAGGGTAACGGTGTCTGGGTAGCAGCGTGCCAGGGTCACGGTGTCACGGGTAACAGCGTACAGGGGTCCGCGTGTCTGGGTAGCAGCGTACAGGGTCCGCGGTGTCACGGGTAACAGCGTACCGGGTCACGTTGTCTCACGGGTAACAGCGTCCCGGGTCACGGTGTCTCACGGGTAACAGCGTGCCGGGGTAACGGTGTCTACGGGTAACAGCGTACCGGGGTAACAGTGTCTACGGGTAACAGCGTACCGGGGTAACAGCGTACCGGGGTAAGGGTGTCTACGGGTAGCAGCGTACCGGGGTCACGGTGTCTACGGGTAGCAGCGTACAGGGGTCACGGTGTCTACGGGTAGCAGCGTACCGAGGTCACAGTGTCTACGGGTAACAGCGTACCGGGGTCACGGTGTCTACGGGTAACAGCGTACCGGGGTAACGGTGTCTACGGGTAGCAGCGTACCGGGGTCACGGTGTCTACGGGTAGCAGCGTACAGGGGTCACGGTGTCTCACGGGTAGCGTCCAGCGTGCCGGGTCACAGTGTCTCACGGGTAACAGCGTGCCAGGGTCACGTTGTCTCACGGGTAACAGCGTGCCGGGGTAACAGTGTCTCACGGGTAACAGCGTCCGGGGTCACGCGTGTCTCACGGGTAACAGCGTACAGGGTCCGGTGTCTACGGGTAACAGCGTCCCGGGGTCACGTTGTCTACGGGTAACAGCGTACAGGGGTCACGGTGTCTACGGGTAACAGCGTCCCGGGGTCACGGTGTCTACGGGTAACAGCGTACAGGGGTCACGGTGTCTACGGGTAACAGCGTACAGGGGTCACGGTGTCTACGGGTAACAGCGTACCGGGGTCACGTTGTCTACGGGTAACAGCGTCCCGGGGTCACGGTGTCTACGGGTAACAGCGTACAGGGTCCGCGGTGTCTCACGGGTAACAGCGTCCCGGGTCACGGTGTCTCACGGGTAACAGCGTCCCGGGGTCACGTTGTCTACGGGTAACAGCGTACAGGGGTCACGGTGTCTACGGGTAGCAGCGTACAGGGGTCACAGTGTCTACGGGTAACAGCGTACCGGGGTAACAGCGTACCAAGGTAACGGTGTCTACGGGTAACAGCATACCGGGGTAACAGCGTGCCAGGGGTCACGTTGTCTGGGGTAACGCGTGCCAGGGTAACAGTGTCTCCCGGGTAACAGTGTCTCCCGGGTAACAGCGTGCCAGGTCCGTTGTCTGCGGGTAACAGCATACCAGGGTAGCGGTGTCTCCACGGGTAACAGCATACCAGGGTAACAGTGTACCAAGGTAGCGGTGTCTGCGGGTAACAGCATACCGGGGTAACAGCGTACCGGGGTAACAGTGTCTACGGGTAACAGTGTCTACGGGTAACAGCGTACCGGGGTAATGGTGTCTACGGGTAACAGCTTACCGGGGTCACTGTGTTTACGGGTAACAGCGTACCGGGGTAACGGTGTCTACGGGTAACAGCGTGCCAGGGTAACAGTGTCTACGGGTAACAGCGTGGGTCCGCGGTGTCTCACGGGTAACAGCGTACCAGGGTAATGGTGTCTGCGGGTAACAGCGTACCGGAGTCACGGTGTCTCACGGATAACAGCGTGCCAGGGTAATGGTGTCTGGGTAACAGCGCATCGCGTGTCTAGGGTAAC
>NW_026550762.1:0-2051 GCF_027596085.1 Anoplopoma fimbria | reverse complement strand
CGGGTAACAGTGTCTACGGGTAACAGCGTACCGGGTTCACGGTGTCTACGGGTAACAGCGTACCGGGGTTACGGTGTCTACGGGTAGCAGCGTACCGGGGTCACGGTGTCTACGGGTAACAGCGTACAGGGGTCACGGTGTTCACGGGTAACAGCGTCCGGGGTCACGTTGTCTACGGGTAACAGCGTACAGGGTCACGGTGTCCACGGGTAACAGCGTCCCGGGTCACGTTGTTCTACGGGTAACAGCGTACAGGGGTCACGGTGTCTCACGGGTAACAGCGTACAGGGGTAACGGTGTCTCACGGGTAACAGTGTCTACGGGTAACAGCATACCAGGGTCACGGTGTCTACGGGTAACAGCATACCAGGGTCACGGTGTCTCACGGGTAACAGCGCATCCAGGGTAACGGTGTCTACGGGTAACAGCGTACCGGGGTAACAGCGTACCAGGGTAACGGTGTCTACGGGTAGCAGCGTACCGGGG
This sequence comes from Anoplopoma fimbria, assembly GCF_027596085.1. Lineage (NCBI taxonomy): Eukaryota > Metazoa > Chordata > Actinopteri > Perciformes > Anoplopomatidae > Anoplopoma > Anoplopoma fimbria. The sequence goes on along the minus strand of NW_026550762.1, from coordinate 1,565 downwards.
TCACGGTGTCTACGGGTAGCAGCGTACAGGGGTCACGGTGTCTACGGGTAGCAGCGTACAGGGGTCACGGTGTCTCACGGGTAACAGCGTACCAGGGTCACGCTTGTCTCACGGGTAACAGCGTCCGGGTCACGGTGTCTCACGGGTAACAGCGCACCGGGTAACGGTGTCTACTGGTAACAGCGCATCGGGTAACAGTGTGTTCACGGGTAAGCGACCGGGGTAACAGCCGCATCGGGTAGCAGGTCGCACGGGTAGCAGCGTACCGGGTCATCGGTGCCCACGGGTAGCAGCCGTACAGGGGTCACTGCGTTCACGGTAGCAGCGCATCACAGGTCACAGTGTCTACGGTAACAGCCGGCCTGGGGTCACGGTGTTCACGGGTAACAGCGCACTGGGTAACGGTGTTCACGGGTAGCAGCCGCACTGGGTCACGGTGTTCACGGGTAGCAGCGACAGGGTCACGCCGTGTTCACGGTAGCAGCTGCACCGAGGTCACAGTGTCTACTGGTAACAGCGCACCGGCCACGCTTGTTCACGGGTAACAGCGTACCGGGTAATAATATACCGGTAACAGCGTCCTGGGTCACGGTGTCTGGCTGCAACAGCCGACAGGGGTCACGTGTTCACGGGTAACAGCGTCCGGGTCACGGTGTAACGGCAAAGCGTACAGGTCACGGTGTCTCACGGGTAACAGCGCCCCACGTTGTTCAGGGGGTCACGTGTCGGGTAACAGCGGGGTCACAGTGTCTACGGTAGCAGCGTACAGGGGTCATGGTGTCTGGGTAGCAGCTGCAGAGGTCACAGTGTTCACGGGTAACAGCTCCGGGGTAACAGCGTCAAGGTAACGGTGTTCAAACAGCATACCGGGTAACAGCTACAGGGTCACGGTGTTCACGGTAACAGCATACCGGGGTCACGGTGTCTACGGGTAACAGTGTCCAGGGTAACAGCGCACCGGGTCACGGGTGTCTACGGGTAACAGCATACCGGGTAATAGTAGCGGTAACGGTGTTCACGGTAACAGCATACCGGGGTAACAGTGTACCAAGGTAACGGTGTCTCGGGTAACAGCATACCGGGTAACAGCGCACCACGGGTAACAGTGTCACGGGTAACAGTGTCTACGGGTAACAGCGCATCGGGTAGCGGTGTCTCACGGGTAACAGCTTGGGTCACTGTGTTTTCGGGTAACAGCGCATAACGGTGTCCTGCAGGTCACAGCGTACCAGGTAACACGTGTCTACGGGTAACAGCGCACCGGTCCGGGTGTCCTACGGGTAACAGCGTACGGTAACGGTGTCTACGGTAACAGCGTGCCAGGTCACGGTGTCTGGGTAACAGCGCATCCAGGAGTCCGCAGTGTCTCACGGGTAACAGCGTGCGGGTCACGGTGTCCGGGTAACAGCGTACCAGGGTAACGGTGTCTGCAGGTGCTTAGCGGCAGGGTTCCGCGGTGTCTCACGGGTAACAGCGTACCAGGGTCCTGGTGTCTGGGTAACAGCGTACCGAAGTCCGTTGTCTACAGGTAACGGCGTGCCAGGGTAACAGTGTCTACGGGTAAC